>NW_023601962.1:3689121-3720170 GCF_014898055.3 Talpa occidentalis
TTTTGAGAAGGAATAAACTAACAAATCCAATAGGTCATAACAATCCAATGTGCTTAAAAACGAAACAAAAATATTAGGAAATTCAGAACACTTTTTTTTTTTTAGGTTGCTTTTCACACTTTAGCCAAAATAAAGTGATTTCATAGCGATAAATAACAGGAAGTATAAGTATCATTGTTTTAATTCTATGTATATTACATATATCAATATGTGCACTTACAAATATATTAATAAGTATCTGAAGAAGGAGATTTACAGAAGAGAGGTTAATCATTTTTTCCAAGGTTACCTATATATGATATTCACTCAAAAGAAACAATGACTAATAATTGAGAAACTACACTGTACTTTTGTACAACTGATAGTGTTCTAGTGATCAGGATATAGAGAGAATGTTGTGGTAAAACTGACTTTTCAGTGGCAGGGAATAAAAGCAATATAAATAAGTTTTAAAATAACCCAACAGAGAAATAACAAATGGTGATAGGATCTGTACAAAGGATTGAAACAAACCAATTGAATTTTCAATACCATTTAGGATAACATCAAATATGAAACCCTTAGGATATTTTTAACAAAATGTATGCATCTGTAAAGCTATGAAAACATTATTCTTTAATGGAAATTATAATACTTAAATAAATGACAATATGAACTCTATTTACAGACCAGGATGCATACAACAAAGTTTGGAGAAAGCACAATTGCAGAGGGGAGCACGGACAGGCAGAAATGACTGAATCACCCTTCAGTAAGAAAAAGGAGGGCAGTGTTTCATGTGGACAAAGGATAAGGGATTGTGAGATAAGGTCAAAGATATTCACAGAAACTAGTCACTCAGAACTTCCTAATCAGGGTGATGGCCTGAACTTCATGCTAATTGTGAAACGGAGAGAGGTGTTGGCGAGTGGAGTGAATTGAATAATTTGTGTTTGAGAAAAATCTCTTTGCATTGGGGAAACTAATTTGTAGGAGAACAAGAATGCAACAGGAAAACAACTGAGAAACTTGCAGTAGACAAAGAGAGAGGAGTGGGTCAGAGTGGTAAGTTGCTTAGGATGTTAGCTAATAGGGCTGATTTGGATGGGTATAGAAAGTGAGGGAAAGACAGAAATTAAAAATGCTGCTAAAATTTCTAACCTGAGCAACTTGGTAGATGTAATTGCTATTTGCTTCCTTTTTTTTTTTTAAGATTTATTTATTTATTTATACAAGCACTGGGTACAGCCAGAAGTGTGGGAGGGTGAGAGAATTCACCAGAGCCAGAGCGGAAACAAATAGGCAGAGTGACGAAATACACTGCTGAGGGGAGCAGCGGGCACGACAGGAGAGGTCAGTCACGCCATATGGCACCCTCGCTGGTGGCCGGGATCGAACCGGCTCTACAGACGCTGCGGGCAGCTTCGCAGCCCAGTGCTCATCCACTGCGCCACCAGGGGAGGCCCGATATTTCTATTCTTAATTTTGTTGGGGATTGCCACATTATTTTCCACGATTGCAACAATTGAAATTCCTAACAACAATCTACAAAGATTTTTTTCTCTCCACACTTTACCATCACTTGTTTCTTGTCTATTTTGATAATAACCCTCTTAACAGATAGCAGATGATCGCTCATTTTGCTTCTGATTTGCTTTCTGAATAGGACAGGAGAAACAAACGTTCATGGGCCTGCTGCCATCTCTGTCTCCTGTGGACAAGTCGCTCTTCAACATCTCTGTCCACTTTTTAATGGAGGTGTTTGTTCTTTTTGTGACGAGTTTAATGAGTTCTTTATAAAATTTCTATATTAAGAACTTGTATGACATATATTAGTATTTTCTCCAAGTCATTAGCTTGTGTTTTTTTTAATAGTGGTTTCTTTCACTCTATAGAAACTTTTTACTGAAATATTGTCCCATATGGGGCCTCCCCGGTGGCGCAGCGGTTGAGCAATAGATTGTAAATCTGCCTCCAGCCTCTGCAGTGCCGGTTCGATCCCCGGCCACCAGACAAGGGTCCCATATGGTGCCCGTCTGCGCATGCGCAAAGGTGCAGTTCTCAGGGCCGCCGGTAGGGGGCGCTGGTGAGCGGGGGGGTGGTTCGGGGACCCTCAGCTCCTTTGAGGGTGGGGTCACCTGTACCCACATGGGAATGGGACCCTCTTCCCCCTCGGCGAAACGGTCACTCTTCCCCGTGAGAGACACCTGCACCCTCTCGCACTCACACCCCAGGGTCCATCCGCGCGACCGAACACGCCCTAGAGAGAGGGGCGGGGTCAGTGTCAAGGGCGGGCACCCCCTGTTCGGCCCAGAGAATGGGCGACCGCGGCCTCTTCCCAAACTGCAGGCAGACTCGCTGACGCGGAAAGCCTGGACAACCCAGCCCCAATCAAAGGGGAAGCGTCCTCACCTGGACCAGCAGGGCTGATGAGCTCCAGGCTCCGCCCCGGGCCAGAGCCTGACACTGCCCACCCGTCTGCGCATGTGCAAAGGTGCAGTTCTCAGGGCCGCCGGCAAGGGGAGCTGGTGAGCGGGTTGGTGGTTCGGGGACCCTCAGCCCCCTTGGGAGTAGGGGACCTATACCCCCATGGGGATGGGGACCCTCTTCCCCTTCGGGGGAACGGTCAATCTTCACCCTTGGGGACAATTGCAACCTCCTCTCGCACCCACACCCCCAGGGGCCGGCCCCGGCCCAAACATGCCCTAAACGGAGGGGCGGGGAAACTGTCAGGGGAGGGCACCACCTGTAAGCCACGGACAAGCGGCCTCCGCGGCCTCTTCCCAAACTGCAGGCAGACAGGCCGGCGCGGAAAGCCCCGGGCAAGCCACCACCACTCAAATGGGAAGGGTCCTCACCTGGCCCAGCTGCGCTGATGAGCCCCCGGCACTGGCCCCGGCCTGAGCCAGACCCCGCCCACCCGAGTCTGCGCATGCGAAAGGTGCAGTTCTCAGGGCCGCCGGCAGGGGTCGCTAGTGAGCGGGGGGGGGTGGTTCGGGGACCCTCAGCCCTTTGAGGTTGGGGACACCTGTACCCCGATGGGGAATGGGGACCCTCTTCCACCTCGGGGAAACGGTCAATCTTCCCCTGGGGTCACCTGCACCCTCCTCTCCCACTCACACCCAAGGGTCCGGCCACGCGAACGAACACGCCCTAGAGAGAGGGGCGGGGTCAGTGTCAAGGGCGGGCACCCCCTGTTCGGCCTAGAGAACCGGAGACCACGGCCTCTTCGCAAACTGCAGGCAGACTCGCCGACGGGGAAAGCCCGGGACAACCCAGCCCCAAACAAAGGGAAGCGTCCTCACCTGGCCCAGCAGGGCTGATGAGCTCCAGGCTCCGCCCCCGGCCGGAGCCTGACCCCGCCCACCCGTCTGCGCATGCCAAAGGTGCAGTACTCAGGGCCGCCGGCAGGTGGCGCTGGTGAGCGGGGGGGGGTGGTTCGGGGACCCTCAGAACCCTTGGGCTTAGGGGGACCTCTACCCCATGGGGAATGGGGACCCTCTTCCCCCTCAGGGGAATGTCAATCTTACCCCTCGGGGACACCTGCACCCTGCTCTCGCACTCACACACCCAGGGCCCGGCCGCGTGACCGAACAAGCCCTAGAGGGAGGTGAGGGGTCAGTGTCAGGGGAGGGCACCCCCTGAAAGCCACGGACAAGCGGCGACCGCGGACACTTCCCAAACTGCAGGCAGACAGGCCGGCGCGGAAAGCCCTAGGCAAGCCAGCAACACTCAAAGGGGAAGCGTCCTCACCTGGCCCAGCAGCTCTGATGAGCCCCCGGCTTTGCCCCAGTCAGGAGCCAGCCCCGCCCACCCGATTCTGCGCATGCGCAAAGGTGCAGTTTCCAGGGCCGCCGGCAGGGGGCGCTGGTGAGCGGAGGGTGTGGTTCGGGGACCCTCAGCCCCTTCTGCGTACGGGGACCTATACCCCCATGGGGAATCGGGACCCTCTTTCCCCTTGGGGAACGGTCAATCTTCCCCCTAGGGGACACCTGCACCCTCCTCTAGCACTCACAACCCAGGGCCGGCCCGGGCCTGAACACGCCCTAGAGGGAGGGGCGGGTCACAGTCAGGGGAGGGCACCCCCTGAATGCCATGGACAAGCTTCGACCGTGGCCTCTTCCAAACTGCAGGCAGACAGGCCGGCGCGGAAAGCCCTGGGCAAGCCAGCACCACTCAAAGGGGAAGGGTCCTCACCTGGCCCAGCAGCGCTGATGAGCCCCCGGCTCCGCCCCCGGACAGAGCCAGACACCGCCCACCCGAGTCTGCGCATGCGCAAAGGTGCAGTTCTCAGTGCCGCCGCAGGGGCGCGGGTGAGCGGGGGGGTGGTTCGGGGACCCACAGCCCCTTGTGCGAGGGGGAACTGTACCCCCATCTGGATCGGGACCCTCTTCCCCTCAGGGGAACGGCCAATCTTCCCCCTGGGGGACACCTGCACCCTCTCTGGCACTCACACCCCCAGGGGTCCGGCCGCGCGACCCAGCACGCCCTAGAGAGAGGGGCGGGGTCAGTGTCAAGGTCGGACACCCCCTGTTCGGCCCAGAGAGTCGGCGACAGCGGCCTCTTCCAAAACTGCAGGCAGACTCGGACTCGCCCACGCGGAAAGCCCTGGACAACCCAGCCACAATCAAAGGGAAGCGTCCTCACCTGGCCCAGAAGAGCTGATGAGCTCCAGCCTCCACCCTGGGACAGAGCCTGACCCCGCCCACCCGTCTGCGCATGCCCAAAGGTGCAGTTCTCAGTGCCGCCGGCAGGGGGCGCTGGTGAGCGGGGGTGTGGTTCGGGGACCCACAGCCCCCTTGTGCGAGGGGGAACTGTACCCCATGGGGAATCAGGACCCTCTTCCCCTCAGGGGAACGGCCAATCTTCCCCCTGGGGGACACCTGCACCCTCCTCTGGCACTCACACCCCCAGGGGACTGCAGCGCAACCGAACAAGCCCTAGAGGAAGGGGAGGGGTCACTGTAAGGGGAGGGCACCCCCTGTAAGCCACTCACAAGCAGTGACCGCGCTGCGGGGCCAGGTGAGGTCCCTTCCCCTTTGAGTGGTGCTGGCTTGCCAGGAGCTTTCCGCGCAGGCCTGTCTGCCTGCAGTTTGGGAAGAGGCCTTGGTAGCCTCTTGTCCATGGCTTACAGGGTGTGCCCTCCCCTGACAGTGACCCCGCCCTGTCTAGGGTGTGTTTGGGCCCAGGGCGTGCCCCTGGGGCTGTGAGTGGGAGAGGAGGGTGCAATTGTCCCCTAGGGTGAAGATTGACCATTCCCCTGAAGGGTAAGAGGGTCCCCATTCACCATGGGGGTAGAGGTCCCCCTTATGCGCAAGGTGGATGAGGGTCCCCGAACCACCTCCAGCTCACCAACGCCCCCTGCCGGCGGTCCTGAGAACTGCACCTTTGCGCAGGCACAGACGGGTAGGCAGGGGTCAGGCTCAGGCCCAGGGCGGAGCCCAGTGCTCATCAGACCTGCTGGGCCAGGTGAGGATGCTACCCCTTTGATTGGGGCTGGGTTGTCCCGGGCCTTCACCTCAGCGAGTCTGCCTGCAGTTTGGGAAGAGGCCGCAGTTGCCAGTTCTCTGGGCCGAACAGGACGTGCCCGACCTTGACACTGACCCCGCCTCTCTCTCTAGGGCGATGCGCAGACGGACCCTGGGGCTGTGAGTGCGAGAGGAGGGCGCAGAGGGACCATGGGGCTGTGAGTGGGGGAGGAGGGGCAGGTTTCCCCCAGGGGGAAGATTGACCATTTCCCCGAGGGGGAAGAGGGTCTCCATCCCCCATGGGGGTACAGGTGCCCCCACTGTTCAGGCCCGGGGCCGGCCCCAGGGGTGTGAGTACAAGAGGGGGTGCAGGTGTCCCCTAGGGGCATTCCCCCGAGGGGAAGAGGGTGCCCATTCCCCATGGGGGTAGAGGTCCCCCTACGCCCAAGGGGGCTGAGGGACCCCAAACCAACCCCCGCTCACCAGCGCCCCTGCCCGCGGCCTTGAGAACTGCACCTTTGCGCATGCGCAGACGGGTGGGCGGGGTCAGGCTCCGGTCTGGGGCGGAGCCTGGAGCTCATCAGTCCTGCTGGGCCAGGTGAGGACGCTTCCCCTTTGAATGGGGCTGGGTTTTCCCGGGCCTTCCGCCTCCGCGAGTCTGCCTGCAGTTTGGGAAGAGGCCGCAGTTGCCAGTTCTCTGGGCCGAACAGGACGTGCCCGACCATGACACTGACCCCGCCCCTCTCTCTAGGGCGTTTTCGGTCGCGCGGACGGACCCTGGGGCTGTGAGTGCGAGAGGAGGGTGCAGGTGTCCCTTAGGGGGAAGATTGACCGTTCCCCCGAGGGGAGAGAGGGTCCCATTCCCCATGGGGGTAGAGGTCCCCCTACGCCCAAGGGGGCTGAGGACCCAGAACCACCCCCGCTCACCAGCGCCCCCTGCCGGCGGCCCTGAGAACTGCACATTTGCGCATGCGCAGACGGGTGGGCTGTGTGAGCCTCCGGTACGGGGCGGAGTCTGGAGCTCATCAGCCCTGCTGGGCCAGGTGAGGACGCTTCCCCTATGATTGGGGCTGGGTTGTCCCAGGCCTTCCGCCTCCGCGAGTCTGCCTGCAGTTTGGGAAGAGGCCGCAGTTGCCAGTTCTCTGGGCCGAACAGGACGTGCCCGACCTTGACACTGACCCCGCCCCTCTCTCTAGGGCGTTTTTGGTCGCGCGGATGGACCCTGGGGCTGTGAGTGCTAGAGGAGGGTGCAGGTGTCCCCTAGGGGGAAGATTGACCTTTCCCCCGAGGGGGAAGAGGGTCCTCATTCCCCATGGGGGTAGAGGTCCCCCTACGCCCAAGGGGGCTGAGGGACCCCGAACCACCCCCCCGCTCACCAGCGCCCCCTGCCCGCGGCCCTGAGAACTGCACCTTTGCGCATGCGCAGACGGGTGGGCGGGGTCAGGCTCCGGTCCGGGGCGGAGCCTGGAGCTCATCAGCCCTGCTCGACAGGTGAGGACGCTTCCCCTTTGAATGGGGCTGGGTTTTCCCGGTTCTTCCGCCTCAGCGAGTCTGCCTGCAGTTTGGGAAGAGGCCGCAGTTGCCAGTTCTCTGGGTCGAACAGGGGGTGCCCGACCTTGACCTGACCCGCCCCTCTCTCTAGGGCGTTTTCGGTCCCGCGGACGGACCCTGGGGCTGTGAGTGGGAGAGGAGGGTTCAGGTGACCCCTTGGGGGAATATTGACCATTCCCCCGAGGGGGAAGAGGGTCCCCATTCCCCATGGGGGTAGAGGTCCCCTACGCCCAAGGGGGCTGAGGGACCCCGAACCACCCCCCGCTCACCAGCGCCCCCTGCCGGCGGCCCTGAGAACTGCACCTTTGCGCATGCGCAGACGGGTGGGCGGGGTGCGGCTCTGGTCCGGGGTGGAGCCTGGAGCTCATCAGCCCTGCTGGGCCAGGTGAGGACGCTTCCCCTTTGGGGCTGGGTTGTCCCGGGCCTTCTGCTTCAGCGAGTTGGCCTGCAGTTTGGGAAGAGGCCGCAGTTGCCAGTTCTCTGGGCAGAACAGGAGGTGCCCGACCTTGACACTGACCCCGCCCCTCTCTATAGGGCGTTTTCGGTCGCGCGGACGGACCCTGGGGCTGTGAGTGCGAGAGGAGGGTGCAGGTGTCCCTTAAGGTGAAGATTTCCGTTCCCCCGAGGGGAAAAAGGGTCCCCATTCCCCATGGGGGTAGAGGTCGCCCTATGCCCAAGGGGGCTGAGGGACCCCGAACCACCCCGCCGCTCACCAGCGCCCCCTGCCGGCGGCCCTGAGAACTGCATCTTTGCGCATGCGCAGACGGGTGGGCGGGGTGAGGCTCTGGTCCTGGGCGGAGCCTGGAGCTCATCAGTCCTGCTGGGCCAGGTGAGGACACTTCCCCTTTGAAGGGGCTGGGTTTTCCCGCTTCTTCCTCCTGGGCGAGTCGGCCTGCAGTTTGGGAAGAGGCCGCAGTTGCCAGTTCTCTGGGCCGAACAGGAGGTGCCCGACCTTGACACTGACCCCGCCCCTCTCTCTAGGGCGTTTTTGGTCCCGCGAACTGACCCTGGGGCTGTGAGTGTGAGAGGAGGGTGCAGGTGTCCCCAAGGGGGAAGATTGACCTTTACCCCGAGGGGGAAGAGGGTCCCCATTCCCCATGGGGGTAGAGGTCCCGCTATGCCCAAGGGGGCTGAGGGACCCCGAACCACCCCGCCGCTCACCAGCGCCCCCTACCGGCGGCCCTGAGAACTGCACCTTTGCGCATGCGCAGACGGGTGGGCGGGGTCAGGCTCTGGTCCGGGGCGGAGCCTGGAGCTCATCAGCCCTGCTCGACAGGTGAGGACGCTTCCCCTTTGATTGGGGCTGGGTTTTCCCGGCCTTCCGCCTCGGCGAGTCTGCCTGCAGTTTGGGAAGAGGCCGCAGTTGCCAGTTCTCTGGGCCGAACAGGGGGTGCCCGACCTTGACACTGACCCCGCCCCTCTCTCTAGGGCGTTTTCGGTCCCGCGGACGGACCCTGGGGCTGTGAGTGGAGAGGAGGGTTCAGGTGTCCCCCAGGGGGAAGATTGACCATTCCCCCGAGGGGAAGAGGGTCCCCATTCCCCATGGGGGTAGAGGTCCCCCTACGCCCAAGGGGCTGAGGGTCCCCGGCCACCCCCCGCTCACCAGCGCCCCCTGCCGGCGGCCCTGAGAACTGCACCTTTGCGCATGCGCAGACGGGTGGGCGGGGTGGCTCTGGCCGGGGTGGAGCCTGGAGCTCATCAGCCCTGCTGGGCCAGGTGAGGACGCTTCCCCTTTGGGGCTGGGTTGTCCCGGGCCTTCTGCTTCAGCGAGTTGGCCTGCAGTTTGGGAAGAGGCCACGGTCGCCGCTTGTCCGTGGCTTACAGGGGGTACCCTCCACTGACAGTGACCCCGCCCCTCCGTCTAGGGCGTGTTCGGGCCCGGGACCGGCCCCTGGGGCTGTGAGTGCTAGAGGAGTCTTCAGGTGTCCCCTAGGGGGAAGATTGACATTTCCCCCGAGGGGGAAGAGTGTCCCGATACCCCATGGGGGTACAGGTCCCCCTACGCCCAAGGGGGCTGAGGGTCCCCGAACCACCCCCCTGCTCACCAGCGCCCCCTGCCGGCGTTCCTGAGAACTGCACCTTTGCCCATGTGCAGACGGGTGGGCGGTGTCAGGCTCCTGCCAGTGGTGTAGCCTGTGGCTCTTCAGCTCTGCTGGGCCAGGTGAGGTCTCTTCCTCTTGATTGAAGCTGCGTTGCCTGCGGCTTTCTGTGTCAGCCTGTGTGTCTGCAAGTTTGGAAGTGGCTGAACTGGCAGCTTTTCTGTGGCTTACAGGGAGTCCCCTCCCTGACAGTGACCCCGCCCCTCTGTCTATTGCGTCTTCCTGCGCACGGCTTGCCCCTTGTGTTTTAGTTCATGGGGTGGGTGCAGGCGTCCCCTAGGGGGCATAGGGCCCCGTTCCCCCAACGGGATTGATGTCCCTGTTCCCCCTAGGTTGCTTAGGGCCCCGTACCCCCATGGGTGCAGAGGGCCCTTGACCCCCCAACCACGGTTTCTAGACCTTTATTCCTTAAAAATAGAAAATGGGAGGGCCTCCCTGGTGTCGCTGCGCTTGAGTGCTGGGCTTGAAGCTGTCCGGAGTCACTGCAGCACCGTTTAGATCCCCAGCCACCAGTGAGGGTCCCATATGGCGCGCAGACCTCTCCTGCCCCGCCCTCTGCTCATCTCAGCTGTGTGTTTTATCAGTCTGCCTGTACTGCTCCCACCTCTGGCTCTCGTTAATTGTCTCACCCTCCTGCACTGCTGACTGTACCCAGTACTTGTATAAATAAAAAATTAATTCTTAAAAAAAATAGGAAAGATGCTTAAATCCTGTTCTTCAGAGGGGCGGATCAACATGGCGGCAAGGAAACGCTGCAAGTAAGATCTCACATTAAAAAAAAGTTAATAGGGAGGAAACGCGGCAGGTCCCAGTAAGAGCTGGGAAATGAAGATAAAAGGACGACTCCAGCAAACTACCCGAAGAAGAAAGTTACCATCAATGAGAACTAGAAGGGAGGAAAGCTCAGAACCCTGCTACCCTCCCCTACCCACAAAGTCAGCACTCTCCGATCAACAGAAATGAGAATAAATACAAAAAGACTAAAACAACCAAGAAGAACAAACTATGCATCAAGAGGGACTGTGAGTGGAAAGGAACTATTTCAGCCACCACACCCCGTGTACTGGAGCTGTGGAGAACCCTGCAGGATTCACCATGGAGGTAAGCGAATGGCTCCAGGTGCCAATAGAGAAAAACGAAGACTCCTGGAGACCTACAAACAGCCACAGGCCAGCCGGTAAGCTTGTTTGGAAAATCGGTGCCCTTGGAAAGGATATGTGGATCGCGGCTGCCCAGGTCCCCGCACCTGCAACTTAGGCTTGCACGGAGACTCACAGGGGCCCTCTCTAAGGTGAACGTCCCTCACTGACTAATCAGAAACCAGGCGCCCGGAAAGGGAGCGGGGTGCAAAAGGCGCCATTTCTGTGGACACTGAACTGGGCTAAATACAGCCCGCGTCCTGGACCTGAGGGTTTTGGAACTGAGTCCCAGGGCACAAAATTCGGGGCCTGAGATCCCCACGATGGTGGGGCACAAGGCAGACACAGCACCCCAAAGCAGTTGAGGCTTTCCCCACTACTCCCACTCTGTTCCCCTGTCCCACGGAGTAAAAAAAACAGCTCCCCAAGAACACTAGGAGAGATCTCCTAGTGCCACCTAGCGACCAGAAAAAATCACCAACACCCCATAGAATAGGGACCTCTCTTCAGTAAAGACTATTTGAAAGGGGCAGAAGGCTCCCAGAGGTGTCAGAGGTGAACTGGGAAGTTCGCCCGGGCCAGGCCCCTTCTGACCAGCAGTCCGAGCCCAGAGTGGGAGTGGGCACCCACGGCCAGGGCAGAATGGGTATGCAGAAGAGTGTGCCTGTCTCCAAAGCACCATTTTAGAACAGGGACCTTTCTTCAATAAAAACTGCTTGAATCTGGCAGGCAGCTCCCCGTGGAGCCAGAGGGAGAAGGTTCCCTGTGCAGTCAGAGGTGAGCTGAAGGACCCAACAAGCACGGTCCCACCTGGCAGGAAGTCAGCGCCCAAAAGAGGATCCAGAGATTTGGAACTCAGAGTGCAATCCAGTTGCCTCACCTCCAGGGAAGTCTGTGGGACTTCAAGACGCACCTTTGTAACTAAACACAGAAGGAGGAGAGATTCTTTGACAGTGATCATTAACAAACTCACAGTACCACTGCCTCACTAAAATTCTGGCATAACAGTTTTTGACTCGTTTGGATTGCCACTTTCTGAAACTTCCGAAAGAACACACCAAAAAGATGCCAGCTAGTACCAGCAGCACAGTGTCCCAATGCATAAGGCAAATTAGAAGACAGGCAGCAGGGAAAAGAAAAACTACAAGCAAAGTAGCATCGCCTCAGAAAAAAGACACAGCACAAAAAAAAAAAAAAAAAACACCACCTACCAGCTTGCAACTGTGGTGAATTGGAAGAACATCTGAGCCTTCCAGAAAAAGAACTTAAAACTGCCATGATGAAAAAACTGATGGAAGTAATTAAGGAAAACAATGCTCAGAAGAATGAAATTGAATCCCTAAAGAGGGAAGTAAAAGAAATGCAGGAGATCAAAGAATTAATGGAGGCACTAAAGAACTCTGGGAGAAGAAATGAAAGCAGAATAGATGAAATGGAAAAACAAATGTGTTCTCTTGAAGACACAGAAATAAAAAGAATCAAAACAGAAAAGTAAAGAGAAGTACGAAGGACAAAGACTGAAGAATGACTTTGGGAACTATCCGACTCCATGAGGAAAGGAAACAAGAGTTATAGGAATCCCAGAAGGAGAGGAGAGAGAGATGTAGGAACAGAGAAAATATTCAAGGAGATAATTGAAGAGAACTTCCCAAACGTGAAGAAGGGACTGAAAATTGATATACAAGAAGCAAGAAGAACACCAAACTTCCACGACGAAAGGAAAAATACAGCAAGACACATAATAGTAAAGCTCCCAAGAATCCAGGACAAGGAAAAAATAATGAAGCTGACAAGAGGGAAGAAACAGATAACATTCAAAGGAAAACCTATCAGACTGCCATCAGACTTCTCCGAAGAAACACTACGGGCAAGGAGAGAGTGGAGGGACATAGTCAACTGACTCCAAGAAAACAGATGCCAACCAAGAATACTCTATCCTGCAAAGCTCTCCTTCCTCTATGAAGAAAGAATAAGGACCTTCCCAGACAAACAGAAACTCTGGAATTTCATTACGACTAAACCCCCACTCCAAAAAAATACTACAAGGAGTCCTAAAGCCAGAACCTCAGAGGAACGAATAACAACGAAAGAAGGCCAAAAAAAAGTTATTTAAAGAATAAATAAATAAAATCA
Source organism: Talpa occidentalis (assembly GCF_014898055.3). Lineage (NCBI taxonomy): Eukaryota > Metazoa > Chordata > Mammalia > Eulipotyphla > Talpidae > Talpa > Talpa occidentalis. The sequence goes on from NW_023601962.1 coordinate 3,701,491, forward strand.
AAGGAAAGAAAAACACAATGGCAAATACAGATGCTAACATATCAATATTAACTCTACATGTAAATGGACTAAACTCTTCAATAAAAAGACACAGAGTTGCAGGCTGGATTAAGAAATAAAACCCAGCTTTTCTCTGTCTCCAGGAAACATATTTAGCTACAAAAGATAAAAATAACATCAAAGTTGGTAAAGGACCTATACAAAGAAAAGTATAAAACACTGTTAAAAGAAATATAAGAAAACACAAAGAAATGGAAAGATATCCCCTGCTGATGGATTGGAAGAATAAATATTATTAAAATGGCCATCCTACCAAAGCAATATACAGATTCAATGCTATTCCAATAAAAATTTCAATGTCATTCATCAAAGAAATAGAACAATTATTTTTTTTAATTTTTCCAATTCTTTCTTTCTTTATTTATTTATTTAGAAGATTTATTTATTTATTTATACAAGCACTGGGTGCAGTCAGAAGCACGGGAGGGTGAGAGAATTCACCAGAGCCAGAGCAGGGAGCAGAGCAGGCAGAAGGACCGAAGTACACTGCTGAGGGGAGCAGCGGGCAGGAGAGTTCTGCGCGCCACGCAGTGGCCGGGGAGCAGCCGGGGATCGAACCAGCACTGCAGAGGCTGCGGGCAGCTTCGCGACCCAGCGCTCAACCACTGTGCCACCGGGGAGGCCCAATAGAACAATTATTGATGAAATTCATATGGAATCACCAAAAACCCCTAATAGCCAAAGCTCAACTGAAATAAAAAGAAGGGAATGGAGGCATCACACTCCCAGACTTCAAACTATACTACAAAACCATAATCATCAAAACTGCATGGTATTGTAACAAGAACAGACACACAGACCAATGGAATTGAATAGAACATCCAGAAATAAACCCACAGATTTATGGTCAACTAATCTTTGACATAGGAGCAAAGACTATGCATTGGAGCAAGAAAGTTTGTTCAATAAATGGTGCTGGGAAAACTGGGTCGCTACATTCAAAACAATGAAGCTTGACCACCACCTCACACCATACACAAAAACCAACTCAAAATGGATTAAAGAACTAGACATAAGACCTGAAACCATAAAATACATAGAAGGAAATATAGGCAAAAAATACATGATATGTACATCAAAGACATCTTTACAGACATATCACCCAAAGCAGTGATAGTGAAGGCAAAGATAAACAGCTGGGACTACATCAAATTAAAGAGCTTCTGCACAGCACAAGAGACAATAACAAAAACAAAGAGAAACCCCACCAACTGGGAGAACATTTTTGCATACAACACTAATGATAAAGGAATGATCACAAAAATCTGCAAAGAGCTGATGAGACTCAACAACAACAAAGAAAATAATCCACTCAAAAAATGGGCAGAAGAGCTAAAAAGAAACTTCTCTGAAGAAGAAATGCAAATGGCCAACAGGCATATGAAAAAATGTTCAACATCACTTGTAATCAGGGAAATGCAAATCAAAACTACCATGAGATACCATCTTACACCAATGAGAATGGCACATATATTAAGAAAACTAGCAACAACCAATGTTGCCAAGGATGTGGAGAAAAAGGAACTCTCCTGCAGTGTTGGTGGGAGTGCAAACTGGTCCAACCACTATGGAGAGCTGTGTGGAGATTTCTGGACCTACTAAACATAGAGCATCCATATGATCCAGCAATTCCACTCCTAGGTATTTACCCAAAGGGCACAGAAACATCAATTCCAAAGAGCACCTGCACCCCTATGTTTATAGCAGCACTATTTACAATAGCTAAGCTTTGGAAACAACCCAAAAACCCAAAAATAGATGACTGGATCAAGAAGATGTGGTACATATACACCATGGAATATTACTCAGCATTCAAAAAAGATAAACACATGCAATTTTCAGCAACATGGATGGTGCTGGAAGGGATCATGCTCAGAGAAATAAGCCAGAAAGAAAAAGAAAAATACCGCATGGTCTCACTCATAGCAGGAATCTAGAAAATTTAAATAAGGGACCAGGAAAATGAATAACTATAAGAAAGTGAAAATCAAAATCAACAAAAAACTATAAACCAGTGACACTCTATGGCAGGTGGGGAGCGGGGAGGGGCGGGATTGCGGTCAAAATAAGGGGGTTGCAATTGTATGGGGAATATAAAAATAAAATTTATTTTAAAAAAACCCTCAAAGTTAAAGGATGGAAAACAATCCTACAAGCAAATGGACCAAAAAGAAAGCAGGAACAGCTATACTTATATCAGGTAAAACATTTCAAACTCAAAAAGTTAAAAGAGACCCAACGGTCACTACATTATGATCAAGACGAAAATACTTCAAGAAGAAATAACACTCATTAACATATATTCATCAGGGGGCCTCCCTGGTGGCGCAGCGGTTGAGCGCTGGGTTGCGAAGCTGCCGAAAAACCGGAGGATCCACATGGTGCAGAGTGCTCCCTCAGCAGTGTACTTCGGTCTTCTGCCTGCTCTGGCTCTGGCTCTGGTGAATCTCTCAACTGTACAGTGCATGTATAAACACAAACAAACAAATAAATAAATAAAACATGCCTCTATAAAAAAAAAAAAAAAACATATATTCATCAAACGAAGGAGCACCAAAATATATCAGACAACTATTGTCATCTTTGAAAACAGACATCAGAGAAAACACATACAGAGTGGGAGACTTCAACACACCACTATCAGCAATGGATAGATCAATGAGACAAAAAATAAGACACTAAAGCTCTAAATAAGGATCTAGAGCGCTTGGACTTTACAGACATCTATAGAACACTAACCCCAAAAAAATCTGAGTAGACATTTTTCTCAAGCACACACGGATCATTCTCCAGGATCGATCACATACTGGGACCCAAGACAAACATCAACAGATACACCAAGATTGAAATCATACCAACCATCTTTTCTGACCATGAAGGTGTCAAACTAGAAATAAACCATAAAAAGAAGGCAAGGAACTCCCCTACCTCATGGAGATTGAAAACCACACTGCTGGAAGACCACTGGACTAATGAGGAAATCAAAGAAGAAATTTAAAAATTCTTTGAATTGAATGACAAGGAGGACACCAATTTCCTAAATGTATGGGATGCAGCAAAAGCAGTAATAAAAGGAAAATATAGAGCAATAGAGGCCACATCAAGAAACAAGAAAGAACTCAAAGAAACAACGTAATCTCAAAGCTCAAAGAACTAGAAAAATAACAACAAAAAAACCCCAAAACTAGTAGAAGAAAAGAAATAAAACAAAAGCAGAAATAAATGTAATCGAAACCAAAAAAAAAAAAAATCTCTCCAAAAGATCAATGAAACCAAGAGCTGGTTCTTCAAAAAAATAAATAAAATAGATAAACCCCTAGCCAGGCTCACAAAGGAAAAAAGGGAGAAAGCACAAATAAACAGGATCACAAATGAAAGAGGAGAAATCACAAAGGATACAGCAGAAATCAAAAGAATAATCAAAAACTACTATGAAGAGTTATATGGAAACAAGTTCAACAATCTAGAAGAGATGGACAAATTCCTACAACTCTACAATCACCTAAAGCTAGATAAAGAAGAAATAGAACACCTAAACTAACCAATTACAAGCAGCAAAATTGAAATGGTAATCAAAAACCTTCCCAAAAACAGAAGCCCAGGACCTGATGGATTTACAAATGAATTCTACCAAACGTTCAGAAACGAATACTTTGGTCCTTCTGCCTGCTCTGCTCCCCACTCTGGCTCTGGTGAATTCTCTCACCCTCCCGCACTTCTGACTGTACCCAGTGCATGTATAAAAAAACAAACAAACAAACAAACAAATAAATAAATAAATAAAACATGCCTCTATTAAAAAAAAAATGCTACCAAAAAAAATGCTACAGAAACGAATTAGTGCCTATCATTCACAAACTCTTCCAAAATATTGAGAAGGAAGGGATAATACCAAACACGTTCTATGAAGCCAACATTACACTAATACCAAAACCAAACAAGGACAACAGAAACAAAGAGAACTACAGGCCAATCTCGCTAATGAACACTGATGCAAAAATCCTCAATAAAATTTTCGCTATCAGAATCCAACAATGTATCCATAAGATAATTCACGACCAAGTAGGATTCATTCCAGGGACACAAGGATGGTTCAACATCCGAAAATCAATCAACGCTATCCAACACATCAACAAAAAGAAATATAAAAACAATATGATAATATCAATAGATGCCGAGAAAGCTTTTGATAAAGTGCAACACCCATTCATGATAAAAGCCCTTGAAATTCTTGGGATACAAGGAACATACCTCAACATCATAAAGCCCATATATGACAAACCAATAGCCAGTATCATTCTCAATGGTGAAAAGCTGAAAGCAATTCCATTAAGATCTGGAACAAGACAAGGATGTCCACTCTCACCACTGCTTTTCAATATAATACTGGAAGTCCTAGCCAGAGCAATAAGACAAGAGAAAGACATACAAGGAATCCAAATAGGAAAAGAAGAAGTCAAGCTATCACTATTTGCAGACGATATTATAATATACATAGAGAACCCCAAAAACTCCACAGAAAACTAATTAAACTCATCAATCAGTTCAGTAAAGTGGCAGGATACAAAATCAACACGCAAAAGTCAGCAGCCTTCCTATACACAAACAATAAATCTGAAGAAGAAGAAATTAAAAAAACCATCCCTTTTATTATCGAAACAAAAAAATCAAATACTTGGGAATAAATCTAACAAAAGAAGTAAAGGACCTATACAAAGAAAACTATAAAACACTGTTAAAAGAAATAGAAGAAGACACAAAGAAATGGAAAGACATCCCCTGCTCATGGATTGGAAGAATAAACATTATTAAAATGGCCATCCTACCAAAAGCAATATACACATTCAATGCTATTCCAATCAAAATTTCAATGTCATTCTTCAAAGAAATAGAACAATTATTGATGAAATTCATATGGAATCACCAAAAACCCCGAATAGCCAAAGCTCTCCTGAAATAAAAAAAAAGAAGGGAATGGAGGCATCACACTCCCAGACTTCAAACTATACTACCAAGCCATGATCATCAAAACTGCATGGTATTGGAATAAGAACAGACACGCAGACCAGTGGAATTGAATAGAACATCCAGAAATAAACTCACAGAAATAAATAATCTCTGACAAAGGAGCAAAGAATATGCATTGGAGCAAAGAAAGTTTGTTCAATAAATGGTGCTGGGAAAACTGGGTCACTACATGCAAAAGAATGAAGCTTGACTACTACCTAACACCATCCACAAAAACCAACTCAAAATGGATTAAAGAACTAAATATAATACCTGAAACCATAAAATACATAGAAGGAAATATAGGCGAAACACTACATGATAATGCACATCAAAGACATCTTTACAGACACATCTCCAAAGCAGTGATAGTGAAGGTAAAGATAAACAGCTGGGACTACATCAAATTAAAGAGCTTCTGCACAGCACAAGAGACAATAACAAAAACAAAGAGAAACCCCACCAACTGGGAGAACATTTTTGCATACAACACTAATGATAAAGGAATGATCACAAAAATCTGTAAAGAGCTGATGAGACTCAACAACAACAAAGAAAATAATCCACTCAAAAAATGGGCAGAAGAGCTAAAAAGAAACTTCTCTGAAGAGGAAATGCAAATGACCAACAGGCATATGAAAAAATGTTCAACATCACTTGTAATCAGGGAAATGCAAATCAAAACTACCATGAGATACCATCTTACACCAGTGAGAATGGCACATATATTAAGAAAACTAGCAACAACAAATGTTGCCAAGGATGTGGAGAAAAAGGAACTCTCCTGCAGTGTTGGTGGGAGTGCAAACTGGTCCAACCACTATGGAGAGCTGTGTGGAGATTTCTGGACCTACTAAACATAGAGCATCCATATGATCCAGCAATTCCACTCCTAGGTATTTACCCAAAGGGCACAGAAACATCAATTCCAAAGAGCACCTGCACCCCTATATTTATAGCAGCACTATTTACAATAGCTAAGCTTTGGAAACAACCCAAAAGCCCAAAAATAGATGACTGGATCAAGAAGATGTGGTACATATACACCATGGAATATTACTCAGCATTCAAAACAGATAAACACATGCAATTTGCAGCAACATGGATGGAGCTGGAAGGGATCATGCTCAGTGAAATAAGTCAGAAACAAAAAGAAAAACTCATAGCAGGAATGTAGAAAACTTAAATAAGGGACCAGGAAAAGAATAACTATAAGAAAGAAAATATTAAAATCAGCAAACAACTATGAACCAAAGTCACACTATGGGGGATGGGGGGCGGGGAAAGGAGGGATTGGGGTCAAAATAAGGGGTTGCAATTGTATGGGGAATATAAAAATACAATTTAAATTAAAAAAATAGGAAAGGGGATATTATCATGGGTTACACAACTCCTTTTTGTACTAACAGGAAATGCAAAAGGTCCCTCTCGTTTATGGCGTTCTTTAAGCATTTTTTAAATATTTATTTATGGAAGAACCGGGGTATAGGCCAGATGTGCAGGATGGTGTGAGGATTCACCAGAGACAGAGCGGGGAACAGAACAGGCAGACTGACAATATACACTGCTGAGGGGAGCAGCAGTGTATATCCTCGCCCGCCAGTCGGGATCAAACCAACAATACAGAGGGTGTGGACAGACTCACATTGAGGCACTCAACCGCCTGCACCACAGGGAGGCCCTTCTTTAAGCATTTTTTTTAACTAAGTTTTGCTGACAAGAATCTTGAGACACTGGCAGATTAGAATGAGTGGCAAAAGACTGAAATGCTCTAAGAATTTCTTGAAGCTTATTAGAGAGTTCAGGTGGAGGGTGCTGTAGCATCCTCTACTTGATTAAAAAATTCCCCACCACTAACCTCTGAAGAGGCCTTGTGATCAGGGTCAGACTCAGAAGAGTCCAGTAAATGTTTTTAACACCCTCGTGTAAAGGGAGCACCAAGTTGTTCTTTATAATTGTTTTGAGGGGAAGTAGGATTATTACCCACAGGATGAAGAGCTTATTGTTTTAGAAAAGCTTTTTACAGGATTAACAAACTTACTTACTTATACTAACATAACATACTTACTTATTTATACTAACAAAGATTTTTAAGAGTGGGTTCGTCTTTCTGTAAAGGAAATTTAGTTAATTACCGGTGTTTGTTGAACAACACAATTTTTACCTTTTAAGAAAACACATTTAAACATTAAATATTAACACCCAATCTTAAAACCTAAAGACATGTATCTTTTAAATTAAACCATTGAATTTACACTAGTTTACCAAATTTAGATCATGATCAAAATTGGGGAGTTTGTATAGGTGCCATTTATAGTTCATCCTCCGGAGGTAGAAGACAAGGATAAACAGATATCTCTTGATTTTTATTTAAAATTTTGGCCATGTGTTAATTTTAAGAAGTCAAATTATTTATTTTTGAAGGTTTTTTATCTATTTATATACATAAGAACTAGGGTGTAAGCCAGATGTGTGGGGGTAAAAGACCAACCTGAGAGTGGTGAGAACAGATGATCTACCAAAACATGCTGTTGAGGGGAGAAGCCGGCTGAGGCAGGAGAGGCTGGCTGTGTAATGTGGGCCAACTCCCCAGCCAGGATCTAACCTTTAATGTACTGGTCTGAGATAGCTCAACAGTGTTGAGACTTCAACCCCTGTATTACCAGGGAGGCCCCATATGTCAAGATTTTTTAATGAGATAGAAGTTAAAATCCTTATATAGATAAAGTGTTTAATTTTAACCATCACTTAAGACTGGGGCCCAAGGTCACCAAAATTTTAAAGACAGGCAGTTGTTACTAAATTTGAGATGCTAAAATATTTTAGAGTTTGTATTTTTAAGAAATAATCCTTTGGATTTATATTGTTTTTGCTTTATTTTATTGAGACCAAACATTTTTAAGATAATGGAACAATTTTTATGGACCATGCATGGGGAAAACAGGAGAAGAGAGGTTAAGATCTTTGATCTGAAGGGGTGTGAGATTACCACTCATGTTTCTAAGAGAGAGAGTAAAGATTTAACTGAAAAACTCACTGAAGAAAGTTAACATCACAGACTCAGTGTCTGTGGGCCTTTCACCAGGCTGATTATCATCACAGAGTCCGGCTCTGTGGGCCTTTTACCTGGCTGATTTGGAAGAAAGTAACATCACAGACTCAGAATCCGTGGGCCTCTTACCAGGCTGATTTGGAAGAAAAAGATAGGAAAGACATGACTGAAAACACCTTCTTACCGCTTCGTTGCAGACTCTGGGTCTGTGAAGCCTTTTGGCCAGGCTTGAGAGGATGTCCAATTCCCGTCTCCGGGCTTGAGAAGCAGGGTGTGGGGTCCCTGTTTGGGAGCCATTTGTTGCATCAGGCAACATCACACTGATAAAGAAATGGGAGTCGTGGAGCAGGCTTCATAATGCAGGATATTGCTGAAGAGCAAGATCCTGGCCCTTTTATTGGCCCATGGTATTGGTTGTGAGGGGGAAGAGCAAAAGGAGATTAAGGGCATGGAGATGACAGAAAGGGGAAGGGTGGGTGTAGAAGATTAGGGATTGTGAGTCTGCCCTCCAGGCACTTTTTATCTACTTCATGACACACCCTAATCCCCAGCCATTGTTCTAATCTTATCGACAAGGCATTCCACTGATCAGCTTCTGGGGTCCCTTGTCAGTACATCGGTCCTCGGCCAGGGCGTTCCCGGCCATATTTCGTGATGTGTAAGTCGGGAGACCTGTTATGCTTCATTTTATTTTATTTTTTTGCAGATTTATTTACTTATGAATACAAGAGCTCGGGTGCAGGGCAGAGATGCGGGGGTGGGGTAAGGGAATTCACCAGAGACAGCGCAGGGAACAGAACAGGTGGACTGACTGAAATCCACTGCTGAAGGGAGCAGCGGGAAGACAGGAGAGGTCTGTGGCTCCCCGTGAGTCACCTTCCTGGCTGGGGATGGAACTGGGGCTCCAGAGGCTGGGGATGGCTTCACAGTGTGGTGCTTAACCCCTTCCCCACCAGGGTGTTCCCTAGTCATGCCTTTATGTCAGCTTCAGGTAAGGGGATTTTTAAGAATGGTTTAAAATAATAATCTTTCCCAGAAATTCAAGCCACTTTGTTTGCCCTTTTAATGACTAGCGGATAATGTAGGGTCACAGTATTTGGAGCGAGGAGAAGGCATTTGTCTGCATCTCAGTGTTTATTTGGGAGCCGCCCTCCAGGGCCTGCATCCCGGGGTCATTGCCTCAGGGAGTTCCTGGGCGCCCAGCCCTGCCCAGCGCACCTGGCTGCACCTGCACTGCTACAGCTCGTGCATGCTAGTTCAGGCCCTGCTGGCCCCTGACTCGGGGTGAGGTTCGGCTGGGGTAAGCCTGGTCCTTCAGGAACCCCGTAGGGGCGCCGCTGCCCCATTACCTGGGGAGCCGGCGGGGAGCAGACAGGTGAGGCCCAGGGAGGGAAGGCGCTAGAGCTCTGGTTGGCGCATCTGGCCTGCACCCCGTTCTCATATAAATAAATAAATCTTTTTTTTAATTAGCCTTTTCTAATGATTCCCAGGCAGCAGGCTTAATTACTGCACTTACCAGAGAAAATTCCTGGAGATCTAGAACAATTGGTGAGGGGAGGATGCCTCAGCAGTGCCTGCAGCATTGTTCAGGTGAGACCCGCCTTTAGGACCATTTATTTATTTATATTGTCTTAGGGTCTTCCCTTTCCCCAAGCTCATCTTTTTTTTTTTCTTTTCTTGCATCGTTGTTCATTTTTTTAGGTATTGGATTCTCCCTTCAGGGGTGGTCCCCATAGTGCTCCCACCAGAATAGCACCCGTGACCCATCACCATAATCCCTTGTGCTCTTCCCTCCCCTCTGTTCACCCCTCCCCCCTCAGCGCTGGGGGCCTCAGCTCTTGGTCATCCTGCTGGGGTTGTCTTTTTCTCTACCTTTTGTTCAGTTTCTCTATATTTCCCACGTAAGAAACCACCTGATATTTCTCTCTTTCTCCTGCCTTACTGTGGCTAGCATCATCCCTTCCAGCTCCATCCGTATCACCACAAACAGCATGAATTTGTCTTTTTTGATTATGAGCAATACCCCGGTGTAACTGTACCACAACTCCTTGATCCATTCATCTGTTTTGTGGCATTTGAGTTGTTTCCATGTCATGGCTACTGTAAATAGTGCTGCAGTAAGCACAGGAGTTCAGGTTTCCTGTTTTTGTTTTTGTTTTTTTTGTCCCTTGGGTAGATTCCTAGGAGTGGAACTCTGGATCATGTGTAGACCCGTTTTCAGTGTTCTGAGGAACCTCCACACAGCTGCCCATAGTGGCTGGACCAGTTTGTGCTCCCACCAGCAGCGTCAGAGCCTCCTTTGTCTCCTCTGCTTCTCCAGCATTTGTTATTGCCAGTTTTTTTTTTTTTTTTTTTAATAAGGTGCATTCTCACTGGAGTGAGGTGGTCCCTCATTGTGGTTTTGATTTGCATTTCCCTGATATTAGCGATGCTGAACATTTTTTCTATGCCTGTTGGCCATTTGCATTTCTTCTTCGGAGAAGTGTCCCTTAGCTGTCATGTGGTGTGCTGATATTTTCTCCCATTCAGGGGGTGTCTCTTTGCTTTGATCATTGTCTCTTGCTGTAGCCCCAACTGTTTACATTCTCCCTGGTTTTCCTTGCTTCTGGAGAAGAATCCTCAAAGATGTTTCTGAGGATCATGTCATTGAGTGTTGTCCTGTGTTTCCTTCTGTATATTCGATGGTGCCAGGTTTCACATGCAAGTCTTTCATCCACTTGAGTTGGTTTGTGTATGGTGTGAGATAGCGGTCTAGTTCATTCTTTTGCATGTTGCAATCCAGTTTCCCCAGCACCATTTATGGAAGAGGCGATTTTTTTCCAATGTATATTCTTTGCTCCTGTGTCATAGGTTAGCTCACCATATATGTGTGCTTTTATTTCTGGGCTTAACTTTGATTCCATTGGTCTCTGTGTCTGTTTTTGTCCCAACACAGTTTTTATTATAACAGCTTTGTCATATTGTTGGATGTCTGGGAGTGTCAGACCTCCATTATTCCTCCCTTTTAGTCACAACTTTCGCTGCTCGAGGTTTTGTGATTCCATATGAATTTGAACAGTATTGGTTCCATTTTGTTGAGGAACACCATTGAAATTTTCATTGAAATTGCACTGAATCTGTAAATTGCTTACAAATAGGAAGTCCCATCTAGGATTGTTACTTTTTTCCAGTTATGGAACATTCATAAAACAGAGTGTTAACAAAAAATGTATGTGTTGGGCCTCCCCAGTGGCGCAGCGGTTGAGCACTGGGTTGCGAAGCTGCCCGCAGCCTCTGCACGCCGGTTCGATCCCCGGCTGCTCCCGGGCCACCAGAGGAGTGGCCCACATGGCGCGCAGACCTCTCCTGCCGCCCGCTGCTCCCCTCAGCAGTGTACTTCGTGCCTTCTACCTGCTCTGCTCCCCGCTCTGGCTCTGGTGAATTCTCTCACCCTCCTGCGCTCCCGACTGTACCAAGTACTTGTATAAATAAATAAATAAATCTTTTAAAAAAATGTATGCGTTATTTTCTGTAATGTCTAAAAAGGTGTTATTTTCTGGGGTGGAAATGTTGGTGAGGATATCCATTTTGTGGGGCCTGTGTGCAGTTCCATTTCAACATTGCTCAAATGGGTTGATACTAGAACATCTGTTGCCATTTTTGCTACCTTGAAAGTCACCATGTCACAAACGATAAAGGTCACAGATAGACATGGCAATAGCCGTCTGCTCTGTGTCAGTGACTTCCTTTCATTGACAGTGGACAAAATTCATTTAAAGGGTATGTTTTTAGCCAAACAGAAAATCCCCTTTTTAAAAATGGGAGTTAAATATTGTTGGCATTCTTTGGTTCCTTGAATGCCTCTTGCTATTCCCAGTGTTTTTTTTTTTTCCTTTCTTCCTTTTCTTTGCACCCTCTTCATTTATGATACTTCTGACCTTGTGTAACAGAGTGGTCTCCAGGAAAGGGGGAGGTTCCAGGTTTCCTGGCCCACCCAAGGGAGGGTGGAGCTGAGCAGGGAGAGAAGAAGCTGCAGAGGAGACTGAGGAAGGAAGCAGAATGGAGCCAGAAGGAGACCTGGAGGAGGCACATGGAGCCTAGAGACACGTGAAGAAACTGTGCTTGTCTTTGGTCGTGGACGGGGTGACACAGATGTGGGTGAGACCCGTAGGGAGGTGACAATGGCAGCTTTTATCTTGATTTTGATTTTGCTCTTTTCCTTCCGGGCTTGTCTGGTTGTTTCTGACCCTTTTCTGTGGGTCCCCCAGGAAGATGCTTTAGACTTGTGGCAGGCTTTGGGGCCTTACTCTGGGCCAATCCCATTTGAAGGGAGTTTTACCCACGAGGGAACGGGTAACTTTGGGTGCTTGATTTAGAAACCAGATTCTTTGCCTTTCCTGTATTGTTTCGTAATTGTATTAAAGTTCCTTCCCATTAAAGTCTCATGTTTTGTGTTAATGCGGTGGATGGCAGAACCCTATATAGAATAGGCAGGTTTGCAGGGTTTGGGCTGCCCCTCTCTCTGTCCTGTAACACTTGTACGGTTTACAAGTTTACCGAGAAATAAAACTGAGACACAGGGCAAGTTAGGGTAATTAGGCAGTTTTAGGGACACTGCAGGAGGGGACCTCGGAGAGTTGAGGAAGGCTTCAGAGATAAGGGAAGCAAGAGGAATGTAACTAATTCCACTAGGAAAAACAAACATCCCAGGACTTAGGACAACATTGTTAATGCTGGCCTTGGTTTCCTTCAAGTGATAAAGGGAGGCAGAGATTGGGGAAATGGAGAGTGGTTTAATTTATGGACAAATTAGAAGGGCAGCTGATTAACTTCAATGCAGGGATGCCCATCTGGAGGACTGGGCCATAAAGATAAAGATGCAACAAATGGGGAAAGACAAACCTGTTAGATAAGGAATGTGAAGATCCCCGCTAAGTAGCAAATTAAGTGAGACAGCCGAGAACTAACCAATCACAAAGAGACTGGTGGAGCTTTAGAATAATGAGGGAAAGAAGGTATATATTCCCTGAGACACAACTCCACTTGGGCTTCCTTGCCCCTCCCTGGCCTGGGAGTCCCACTTTATTTCTGTTCCTTTTCTCCTCAATAAACTTTTTCTTTCTCTATACAAACCTGCCTCTTCTCACTTGCTTGCCTGAGAGTCTGCAAAGTTCCTGCTGTGGCTTCTTGAGACACCAACCCGTGGTGGTCTAGTGGCTGGGACTCAGCGCTGCCCCTGCAGCCTGGGATCTGTTCCTGGCTGGGAGACTAGGCCTGACAATTCCGGTATCAAAACCACTGTTGAACTACCACAAGTGAATCAATAAAAATCTTGATACTGCCAGCTTTCCTGTCAATGATGGAACCTCTGCTGAAATAACCATGTTTTCACTTGTAGGATGAGACAGAAAATAAAAGTGTTCTGTTAGGCAGGACACTCGATTTATATCGATCTGTGACAAGTTGACTTGGAATACAGAATTTTCATTCTATTATGTTCTATATTTCTTTTTGCAAAGGCAATGAAATAATCACAGGAAGGTTTTATCAGTTATTTCAAATTTTGTTTTATGGAATGTCATTGCTCCATTAAAAACTTTGTCTTTTTCTTCCATAGTTATGCACAACTTTCAGGCCTCTTGTATTTATTTTGTAAAATTTTATTTATGTATGCATACAAGACTGGGGTTGTAGGCCAGAGATGCAGTGAAACTCTTCTGAGGGGAGCAGCAGGCGAGACAGGAGAGGTCTGCTGCACCATGTGGGCCAGCTCCCAGGCTGGGGATGGACCCTGTACCACAGTGGCTGCCAGTAGCTTGATAGTGCTGAAACTTATCACGAGTGGGATTAATTGGCTTCAGTCAGAAGTTGGCTCTCAAAGAGAATTTTATTACTGTATTGTTCACATACACACACATTCACATAGGCAAGGCAACCCGAAGTTCCCAGAGTAGCTCTGACTGAAGACAGTAGCCACGACGTGTCTTAGCCGGGCCTTCCACCCAGGGGAAAGTCCTCCGGCTGTGGAAGTCTCTAGGCTTGAGGGCCCAAAGTCCGGATGGTCCCTAGGATGTTGAGCCGGTCTGCAGCATGTGCTGCTGTCAGAGAGCAGGCCGCCGGTTTGTGGAGGAAGAACCGGGGAGTGAGGCTTGGTTCATGGTGTGCCAAACTGAGGATTGAGGAGAGGTTCTGGCTGGAGAACAGTCTGAGTCCAAAGAGGAGCAGCAAGCTGGACTCGGAAGAGGAGCTTCTGGAAAGTCCTTAGCTCAGAGCCAGGTTTGGGACTGTGCTGCACCCCCCCTGCAGTGACCCTCAGGGCTAATGGCTGTTGCATGGTCCCTGAGGTCCGGCGTGGGCAAGGAACCATGCGCGCAGGGGAGAACAGCAAACTCCCTAAGATGCAGAGAAGCTAAATGCCTGCCAAGAGATAACGACCACCAGAAGCTGCCACAAAGATGATTAAAAGAAATGCTGACCACCTGGAACCTTATCTCGCTTTCTCAAGGCCCACAAACTTTATTCTGCTACAACTGTCTTTCTAAAATCTTTCCTTTTTCTGGTCATTGATTGCTAATTAAAAAACATACCTAATTTAATAATTAGGTTAATGCAAATGAAACATTACTACACACTGTTATAATAGAATTGTTAGTTTAATAATCTTTCTATTATGTGCTTAACTTTAGTACCTTTGATATTAACTGCATTATAAAATAAATTCACCCATGACAATTATTATGAGTAAAAATGATAGTTAGTGCAACTAGAAAATAATTATATAAAACAATAGAAAGAATTTATAGCCTGTCCAATTAGGAATGAGGCTAGGTCCAGATGTAACTTCGGACATAAATCACTGCCCTGTCAATTAAGCTAAGTCTATGAGCAAACTGATCTCTTTGATGTTCACTGTTCTATGCTTTTAGAAAAACATATATATACTGACCACTAGCTTAATAAAGACGCACTCAGATTTTCACTCTCTTGAAGTGTGTCTGTGTGTCATTTATTCATCGAATCCCTGACCACCCTGCGCAATCTCTCAACCCTGAGACGGCCTCATCGTCCATCGCTGTGCTGGTCCGCGGCAGGTGGCGCCCGAAGGTGGGGCCTGACCTTCATTTATTGTTTTCACCAAAGGAGAGGTAAGTAACGAAGAGGTTGCGTTGGGTAAGCTATCTCCTTCTTGTGTGAGTGTGTGAGTGAATTTCTCCTAAAATACCCTTCTTTTTAGACAGTCAGGGATGAATCCTCACTGGGGCGTCCGGAGCTCGCTGATAAAGGGTGATCAGTTTGAGACAGTGAGAAGTTCTTCTAAGTGTAAATATTCTCGTGGTGCTGAGTGTGTGAGAGAGTGCATGAATACGGCTCCACGGCCTTAGGCTACGGAGTCTGAGTGGGCTGCACCCGCGGTTCCCGTGGAGGGACGTCATAAGGCATAACGGTCATCTGCTCCTTGGAGCAGCCTGGTCCGGGGTTTATACGGACAGACCTTAGCTAAGACGCCTCCGCAAGTTCCGCGAGGGACACGGGCCGGACAGCACAGTTGAAATAAGATCTTGTGTGAGTGAACAAAGCACCACGAGGTCATGGGTCAGCAACAGACAAAAACAGAGATCTTTTTCTTTCTATACTGAAAAATATGATTGAAGCACGTGTATTAAAGTAAATAAAAAAGCTTTGTTGCAACTTTAATGAATTTATAATATGGGTATGCCCATGGTTTCCAGAAGAAGACAGTTTATCACTAGAAACCTAGAAAAAATAGGAAAAGAAGTACAAGAATTCTATGCCCTTCATGACCCATTACTAATTCCTCATCTACTTTAATTGGTTTAGGCATGGCAGACAATGTAGCTCAAAGCTCTCAGCTTTAACACTGGAAAATGAATGAGCATTCTGGTTTCTTTCAGCCATATGTGGCTGATGGGGCCGTGATGTGATGGAATCTATGGGGTTAACTCTCACCACTCCTGATTTAATTGATGAACAGGCTTTTTCTTAGGGGCCATTGCAGAAAATTTATTTGCTGATAAAATTGCTTGGAAAACAATGATCCTGTCTGGATACCTCAATGGTCCCTTACATCTGACAAAATCCAGGCTATACATGACATTGTCTCTGACCAATTACAAAAAGGCATTTAGAGCCCTCTAACAGTCCGTGGAATACTCCTGTCTTTGTAATTAAAAAGAAGTCAGGAAAATGGAGGCTTCTTCAAGACTCCGCTCAATTAACGACACTATGCATGACATGGGAGCCCTTCAACCAGGCCTCCCTCCCCTGTAGCTGTTCCAAAACAAAATCATATCATAATTATTGATTTGCAGGACTGCTTTTTCACCATTAAACTACACCCTGATGATTCTCCTCGGTTTGCCTTTAGTGTTCCATCCGCTAATTTTAGCCAACCCTGGCAACGCTTTCAATGGAAAGTCCTGCCTCAAGGCATGAAAAAATCTCCTACTTTATGTCAAAAATTTGTTGATAAGCTTTACAAGCTACCAGACATAAATTTCCTGATGCATATATCATTCATTCATGGATGACATTCTCCTGAGCCACTCCTCTAAGGAGGTGTGGAGACGCTTTTACAATGTGTAATTACTGACCTGACCTCCTTTGGTCTTGTCATTGCTCCTGACAAAATTCAGCGTGATCGACCACTTAACTATCTGGGAAAAACCATTCATGATGATTTCATCATGACTCAAAATCTTCAAAAGCCGCTTGATAAACTTTCCACATTAAATGATTTTCAAAAAAATTACTTGGAAACATTAATTGGATTCGTCCTTATCTTAAAATTACTACAGGTGATTTACACCCTCTTTTCCAGATTTTACAAGGAGATCCTAACCCTAAATCACCTCGGTCCTTGACACCCGAGGCTCTCTCAAAACTGCATTTGGTTGAACAAAAACTTTCTGAAGCTAGAGTTTCTCAAATTGATTATTCATCACCATGGGAATTACTGTCTTAAAACTGAATTCACCCCTACTGCCTGCCTGTGGCAATCAGGTATTCTTGAATGGCTTTATTTAGCACACAATCAAACAAAAATGGTTCATATTATACATCTATGTGTGCATTTCTCATAATGAAAGGGCTGACACGTTCTAAAGAACTGTTTGCCAGACTTCCTGCCACTATTGTTGTCCATATACTAGAACACAGTTTGAATTTCTGCTTCAAAATGATGATGACTGGGGCATAGCCTTGCTCAATTTTCCTGTCAGGTCAAATTCCACCTGCCACAGCACCCTATTTTAAAATTTGCGACGGAAACTGCTTTAACTTTTCCAAAAATTGTTTCCTCGCAGCCTCTGCCCGGAACTGCCGTTGTCTTTACTGACTGTTCCTCCTCTGGAATTTCGGCAGTATATCATCCTGATCAGCCTCCTATACAGCGTTTCTCTAAAGGAATTTCTGCTCTCCGCCCAGCCACCACTCTTTTTCCAGTCGTTACTAAACCTACAACTGCATCACATAAAAATCTTGTTCATGAAAGTTCCCTTAAATGCTTCCCCCGCGGCACTAGATCAAGGGTCTAAATAAAAAAATAAATAAATAAATAAAAAAACTCAAAAAACTTATGGCTGTCTGTATCCATAAATAAATAACCAAAGAGAACTCAGCTGACAGCCCCATATTAATAAAACAATTGCCTGAACAAATAGGTCGTTTTTGCCTGGCTGGAGGCAAAAATAAAACATGCAAAACAAAAGTAAAAGAAAAAATAGCCTGCAGTATTAAAAAAAAAAAAAAAAAGTGATCAGGATTATTGGGATAGTAAAACTGTTTTTCAAAAGCCAAAAGTTAATTCTAGAGCCAATACTGACTTTGCAGAGGCATCGGCTCCCAATATATGAAGACATTCCAAAATCCAGCCAAATTTCCAGCTCAAACTTGGCTAAAATTGTTGAAATAAAAATAAAAACTCAAAACAATAAGAAATATGTGTCATAATCTTAAATAAAACAAACAAACAAACAAACAAACAAAAAATGCTCCAATCTTTCCTGTTAATTATTTGGGGAGGAGGCAGGTCCCCCCTGGTGGAGTTTTGCCATTGTTTCTTTAAAAATAAATAAATAGATAAATAAGGCATTTATAAATTCAAAGTTCATTCACAATTGTAAAGTGATACAAAATGGTTAAATATGAGTGTATGAGACTATATGACTATAATATGATAAAAAGTTTTTATTAAAATAGTATATAAACCCACTGCAGTGGGCTGGTGGGGGCTGCCCTTGATCTCAACAAGCAGCTGCCTGGACTTTTTCTCCAGTGTTGGGATCACTGACAGGTCTCTACTGCCTTCTGCCTGTGGGGAACTAAACTTTTCTATTATCCACCTTAATAACTATTGGTTCATTCTACCAAAAAGTTCCATTTCCCTGTGTTTTCTCTGATTTTAAAATCTACATTGTCTTAGGCAAAAACTGCTGAGTTACTTTTTACCTGCTAACAAGCTATACAGAATGCTTATTGGTTGAATAAAAGCTTTTAATTTTACTGATGGACCTGTAAAATATTAAGTTTCTTGTTTAAAACAAACTAACCTGGTAAAACATAA
>NW_023601962.1:3720270-3741477 GCF_014898055.3 Talpa occidentalis
CATAGGGCACCTCCATGCTGACCTCTGCAGGATTCAGAGGGAAGCAAGCCACTCCTGGGGAGTGGGAGGGGACCCCGACCCCAGCGACCCTGAGCTGGTCCTCAGCCTGCCCCTGCCCACTTCCCACAGGGGCACCCAGGAGGCCCAGGTACGCACACCTGTCAGGTGTGTTCACTCTATAGTGGGTGTCTCGTGTGCACTGCGTGTCACTCCCGCCTGGAGCCATGCACGGCCTGCCCGCCCCTCTGGCCACCCCCACTCTTCTGTCAGGTGCCTGTCCCTCACCCCAGCAGTGAGGCGACACCTGTCTGACCTCAAGAGCAGCTCCCTTGCTCTTTTAAGTGATTCGATGATTCGAGAATGTCTCCTGTGCACATTTTATTCAGAGGCCTCTCCGGCCGGCGTGCTGATAGGGTCGGCAGGGCTTCAGAGGACAGCACTGCAGGTCTTGTCCTGAGGGACAGCCCATGTCCCTGCGGACTGTGGGGCCAGCCCCACCTGGGTATTGGACACCAGCCAGCGCTGCCCAGACACCAAACTCTGCCTGCCCGCAGGCCCTGCCCTGTGCCTGCCTTCTCCCTGTGGGGACCACGGCCTGGCCCTCGGGGCACAGCCCCTGTTCACCTCAGTGGGCACCGAGAATGGGAACCCCAGGTCCTCCCGGACCAGCAGGTGAGCATGGGGGTGCAGAGAGAAGCCCTCCCCGCTGCAGGACACAAAGGGAGAGTGACCGGCCAGCTGGTGCGGAGGCGGCGGCCTATGAAGAGGGTTTTCCAAGAGGGAAATCAGCATGAGGCAAAACACTCAAAAAGGACAAGTTTATCTTCAGTTATTTTGCTTAGAAATAAGCACATTTTCAAAGTTTGTAAGAAGTAATGTGATCAGAGCTGGACCCTTAAAAAGCAAAATCAAAAAATACTGTTTTGGAAATTGAAGGTGAAATCCTAACCATTACAGGCGCGGGGCGCACGGCCCTGCTCTGACTTTCTTTCCAGGTGAGGCCAGGGCCTGTGGCCGCCGCCAGGGGCTGTTGGGTGGGGAAGTGCCCACGGGTGGTCACTGGGCAGCCCCGGGCTTGCAGGCCCTCTCTGGGGTCTGGGGATGTGGCTCGTTGGGCTGCTGGGTAGGGTTCCCAGCTTCCCTGTCGTGGGAATCAAACGTCCTGGTAGTTTCACGCTTTTCCTGGGGAGACCCTGATGAATGGAAAGCAGCTCCCCTAGGTGGATGTGGGGCCGGCACAGGGTGCACCCCACCCGTGAGCAGGCTGCTAGGCCTGCAACTCAGCTGACAGGCTCCGACCTGCCCTACCCATGTGCAGCGATGTTTATGTGTGCGATTCCTTGGTGGCCCTATGAGCGGGACCCTACTATCATCCTGCAGTTGCCCTGAAAGCCTGCATGATGGTGAAGGACCTGGAGGCAAGACCTCCCTTCTGACCCTGGTCTAATGCCCCCTCTGCTCCCTGGCACCCCCTCTGTGCCCTAGCACTCCCTCTGTGCCCTGGCACCCCCTCTTTGCCCAGGCACACCCCCTCTGTGCCCTGGTACCCCCTCTGTGTCCTGGCACACCCCCCTCTGTGCCCTGGCGAACCCCCTCTGTGCCCTGGCGCCCCCTCTTCCCCGGGAGCCTCCACTCTCTCCACCTGCAGCTGGTGGGCCCTGGGCCTTGGGCTGGCCTGGGTGGTGTGGCGGGGTCTGGCATCTGACCTGCATTGAATAAATGCAAACCCATCACCCCCGCACACACTGTGGAAGGAAGGAAGGAAGGTGGTACCCTGGGACTTGCCTGCCAGGGCTAATTGTTCTGAGCTGGCTCCTCCCACTGGGTGCTCAGCCTGGGGAGGAGGGAGGCCCCAGCCTGGGGAGGAGGGTGGTCCCAGCCTGGGGAGGAGGAGGTTCTCCTCTTAATAACTTGGCGGGGGGCTGGTGAAGATGCTACCTCCATGTGGTGGCCTTGGAAGTCGTGCCCACGCTTCACTCGCTGGATTCCAGAGGGGGTTTAAATGATAAAAGAAGTCTCTCTCGCTGGGCCTCGAAGGATCCAAACTGCAGAATCCCCCAGGGAGAGGGAGCAGAGAGGCCTCTGGCTCCCCTCAGGCCCACCCCCAGGGCCCTCAGCACTCTGGGGAAGGCACATCTGAGGTAACCAGCAGGCCTGGGGTACTAGACCTTCCCCCGCACCGAGCCCATGCCCAGGGCCCGTGGGTCTGGGAGTGGTTCTGAGAGCAGGTCTAGACAGACCATCGGGGCACCCCCTCACCCTGTTCAGAGGCGGGGTTTGCACTGCTGGAGCTGGATCCAGACTTTGTCCACACTGTGCTCTGATGAATAACTGTCATCTATGAAACTTCTGAAGAAACTCAGGAGTTTTATAATCATTCCCTTTTTCATACCGAACCCAGTGATGCTCCGTGCGGGGCTTCAAGTGTGAGTCTTAGAATTTCCTTCCATGGACCCGGAAAACCTCCTCCTGAAGGCCCGTCTGGAGCGGCGCCTCTACCCTTACAGGTAGAGATTCCACCCTCCTGTAACTGCCGAGTCCCTGGAGTACCCCCACGAGAAAGCTCCTGGCCAGGCTTCCTCTGCTGACTGCCCCGTCCCCAGCGAGCACAACACACCCTGGCCCCCAGACCCCGGCCTGTGCCCGTGGGGTGGCTGCCCCACAGCTCGCCAGGGCTCCCCCTGGACTCCTGCTTCCCCTTCCCTGCCTCACAGACCTGCCTCTGCCTGGGCGGCCCTCCCACCCCTGGGCCTGGTGCACCCCACATGCCCCAATCCCTGGGCTCTGGCCACGTTGCGCTGGGCCCGCCATGGGATGAGCAAAGCCCCAACTCAGCCACCCCAGGAAATGGCCGGCCGGGACCACGCACCACCGCGCCAAGGGGGCAGGTCACTTTGCCTAGACTGAGGTGACTTCAGCACATCTAGTCAGCGTGAGAGTGACCACTGATGGCAGTTTCCGGCGCCCCTGCCCGACCCCTGTGCGGGATGGAGGGGCTGACCGCGTGGGCGTGAGGAAGTGCCCCAGCGACTGCGTGGGAAAGAGGAAGGAGGGATTCTGGAAGGTACTTCCGGGTGAGGATTTGAACATCTCAAAGTATCTGTGAGCTTGTCTTGGTGGAGATGGATACACAGATGCCGACTTGTAGCCGATGGTGCACCCGCACCCAGGGGCGCCCGCCTGAGTGAGAGCAGGCGGTTGTGCTGGGGACGAGGGCGTGTGCCAGGGTGAGGACTCATGCCGGAGTGGTGCTGCGGGGATGGCACGGGCGCCTGGGGCTGGTCAGGCAGTGGAGGCTGGGGCCTGGGGAGTGGGAAGGACAGCCTGGGGTGCAGAGAGGTCTTGAGGCCAGTCCTGGGCCTGCATGTGCTCCCAGGGCTGGGACTGGAAGCCTGGGGAAGCCTGCTCTGGCCGGCCGGCTCAGGATGCAGCTGGGGCGTGCGTTTGCCATGGCCCTGCTGCCTCTTGGGGGTGACGTTTTCCGGCCTCTCCTTCGTCGCACGTCTGCCGAGGCGAGGGGCCCCTCGGATGTCAGCACACCTGAGCCGGGCGCCCCCCAGGCTCCTCAGGCCAAGCCTCAGGCTAGTCGCCTGCTGGCACGTGAGTGCTGGGGTGACCTTTTGGGACTTGTGTGCCAGCGCCCTTTGCTGGCCACCCTCACATGGCAGTGCTGATGGGTGGGTGGCCTGGGCGTCCCCAGGTCCCGCTGTACCCTGTGCTCTCACCTGCTGGAACCCGCCCACCTGCCTGCTCGCCTGCTCCCTGGGTGCCTGCACTGCTCTCCTCCCCTGGCCGCGGCGTGCCAGGCGAAGAGTGGGGACCCATTGTGAAGACCTCATGGAAGAAGCCTGCCCAAAGGCCGGGGTGCAGCTTGTTATCTTCCCCACCTCTAGCAGTGAGAAAGACTGTGATGGAGAGGGGCTAAGGCCAGCCAAGGCCGCAGCTGCAGGGCACGTGCTGCCCGCGAGGAACAGGAGATCTGGGGGGGTGGGCCATCAGGGGGCCAACTCGGGTGGAGCGTAGTGGACCCCACCCTGCCCAGGACCCTGCCGGGACCCCATCCAGCAGCCTGGACACTCTTCCCCGCAGCCTCGCCCCCATGAACTCAGGTTTCCTGGCGCCGCGGGCACCCCAAGACCCGGTGGTACCAGCTAGAGCTTGCAGCGGCTCCTCACCCAGTGCCCCAAAATTCACCTGTGCATGTGCAGCAGCCTGTGCCCCTGAGCGTGTTCACAGCGGGCACTCGTGCACACGCTGTGCCCTGGCCGTCTTCTGTCTGCAAGTTTTCTGAAAAATATACACACGGATAACATTATTTTGGAAAATAAGTTATTAAGTCAAGCACAAGTGCGTCGCGGGACAGTGCCCCCCATGCAGCGGCCTCTGGTCCTGCTGGTAAGAGGGGGGCGGTGGCACGTGGAGGGCTCCGCTCAGGCCTTTCCCGGCTGAGATGCTGCATTTTCCTTGTGGAGTTGGGAGACGCCCTCGGCGCAGGTGCTCTGGTCGCTGGAAGTTGGCCTGGGTGGGGGTCTCACCGCATGGATGCGTGGATGTGCTCTCGTGGGCGCACCTGAAACTGCAGTGTGAAGCGGAAGGCCGCTGGCACCCGTCTGTCCTCAGGATGGGCCCCTGGGTACCCGCTCCCTAGATTTTCAAGAAACACCCATTTGTTTGAGTCAGTCCAGTTCAGCATCTCCGGGGCCATCCTAAGCTACATTTTAAAAAAGTTTTCCAAAGAACTGCTTGGGTCCCAGGGGTGCTGCCCGTGCCTAAGCCCCCTGGGCAGCGGGGAGTCTCAAAAATTTGCTTTTGTTGCTTATTAACTCGGTTGGCAAACTGTGGAAGAATACCTGGGAGGAGGATTCCCCGAAGGCCAGGCCCCAGGAAACCTGGGTTGTTGAAAGGTGGAACGTGTTCCAGCCGCATCACCCACAGAAGATGGCCAGTTGCAGCTCGCATTAGGGAGCCAGGGCCGGCGTGCGGGGCGGAGGGCATCAGGGCCAAGCCGGCAGCAGGGAGGACTGTGGGTGCCATGTGCCAGGGAGATGGACAGTTAGGCCCAGGGCTCAGAAGGCCACCAGGAGAGGTGTGTTTGGAGCCAGAGGCCATGCCTGTGGGCGAGGGGCTGTGAGCCTGAGGCTGCAGGCCCTGCGGATGCTCTGTCCAGGTGGGATCGCCCGCCCTGTGGTGCCTGGAGAGCAGCAGGGAGGCCCTAGCCCAGAGGCGCCTGGTGGCCCTGGATGGCGGGAGGTCTGTGGTACTGGGGCATGTTTATTTCCATAAAGGCTCCAGGGAAGCTGTGAAATGAGATGTGGGGCTGGCACCTGGGAGGTTCTGCCTCGGGGCGGGTCTTGTTGGCTGAGCTCATTGAAAATCAGGTGATCCAGTCCCTGGAATAGCCAGGACTTGATATCAGCCCCAAGCAGGTCTGCACCCCCACCCCCATCACCCCACCACCTGCTCGCACCCCCACCCCTGCCACCCCCCACCCCCACCAACCTCCCACCCTGTCACCCCGGCACCCCGTCCTGCCGCAAAGGGCTAGGCCCAACAGGTCCTTTTTCCCTTGTGTCTTTGACTGCGTTTGAGGGGGACTTTAGGTGACTCAGAAATGGGGCCAAATGCCCTGTGACCCAACCACGTTGCCCATGCTGACCCCGTCAACCAGGCCCTGGTGGTCTCGGCATTTAAATTCTGCCTTTTTCCGATCACTGCTCATGTCATGGAAGTGGGAGCAATGGCAGGAAAGGACCATGTTCCAAAGTGAATTGCATCACTCGCTGCCCTGTGGGGTCACGCTTCCCCTCAGCCTGGGCTCCTGGACTGGCCTGGGGTCAGCCTGCCCCGAGGCAGGGCCCAGGAACAGCAGTGAGCAGAGAAGGCCAGAGACTGGTCTGTGCTGTGCGCAGGAGCTGAGATAGGGTCAGAACAGAGACCCAGAGGTCTGGTGCCTCTGAGGAGGAGGGGGAGCGGCTGGGAGGGAGCAGGGCAGGCCGGCCCTAGGCACAGAGAGCAGACACCACGCAGCAGGGCCAGCTCCTGGGCACAGCCAGCAGGTGGAGCCAGGGGCCTTTTTCAATGCAGAGCTCCAGGGACCATGGCTCCGGAGCCCTGAACTGGCCGCTCCCTGCAGCCTCACACCCAAACCCCTCGCCAAAGCGTCTGCTTTGCGCTCTGGTTTCCAGCCTAGCAGAGGCCTCTGCTGTGGCAGCTGCTCTGTCCACTTTCCCAGGAGGAAGGACGGGTGTGCCTGGGGCGCAGGGAGACTGGAGCAGTCGGGTGGGAGGGGCGGTGCTCCTTGGGGGGATGCGGCATTTTGGAGGGGGTGTCGGTTAATTTGGGCAAGAGACCAAATAAAGCCACAGCCGGCTCAGGTGCAACCTCTGCGGGAGAGGGGGGGAGAAGGGGGTGATGCAACACCCATCGGGCTCCCGGGGAGACAGGGGTGGGGTGAAGGAGGGCCTCCGGGTACTTCAGCTTCATCACTTTCCTACACAAAAAGTCTTGGAAGGTTTTGGAGAAGCGCCTGAAATAGTCACTAGGGGAGAGGGAGGGAGGTGGAAGGGCCTGCGGCTGGAGTCCTGGGCCTGGGCATTACAGAGGTGACATCATGCTCAGTCCTTGATGAAGGAAGCCCCTGATGGCGGGCAGATGCTGGCTTCATCCAGAACTAGGCTAGACCTTGAAAAAAAGGAGGGGTGACTTGTTGACTTGACACGAAGTCCGATCAGTAATCTGGTGTCCACCTGCGTGAGAAGGTACCAGCGGAGATGCAGGCTGGCTCAGCCCTGGCCACACAGACACACACAGACACACTCAGATGCTCAAGTGCCCGGAGGAGGTGTCCATAAACACTGAGGGCAGAACACAGTCTCCCGGGGCTGGGAGACGGGCCAGGTGTGACCTGTTTCCAGATGAGGGTCACCTGTGGGAGGAAAGGGCCTTTCCTCGAAAACATAGCTATTAATTTTTTAAAGGTTTATTTATTTATGCATACAAGAACTGGGGTACAGGCCAAAGGTTGGGGGGGTGGGTGAGAGGATTTACCAGAGACCAGAGACAGAGTGGGGAGCATAACAGGCGGATCTACTGAAACACGCTGCTGAGGGGAGCAGCGGGGAGACAGAAGAGGTCTGCCTCGCCCTGTCATCCCAGATTTCAAATATCCAGATGTTGACATTTTCTAACCTTTCCAGGCAGCCTCCATATTTACTTTTTGCCACATGGATCTCACCTGAGCAAGGTCAGCCTGAATAGCCTCCTTGCAAGGTGAACTGTTTGATAATGACTTAAATGTCTGATATCCAGTTGGAACTACATTTTTATCATGAAATTTTTTGGTGTGAAATTTCAAATATTGGCCGTCACAGATGGGAGAGCAAAAGTCGATGCAGTCAGCAGAGAAGAGCTGAGGCCAGACAGCAAGTGACAATTGTGGGGGCATTTCACTTCCCAAATTGAAATCTCCTTCAATTCCTTGCATGTCTTTACAAGTATACTAAATGATAGTATCATTTCATTGTACGTAAATCTGATGAGTTTTTTCATTTCAACGTGCTTGTGAAAAATGCAGACATTCTAGGTAAGATTCCTCTTGATGACCTTCCCGGCCAGGGCATTGTTCTGCCATCCCGCCCACTCTAGGGGATGAAATAAATGGGACAACACTCCTGTAAAGTGTGGTGTGAGGTCATGGATGGCATTCCTAACACTTTTCTGGAAAAACTAGATACAAGGCAGGCTACCAGCTATCATTTGTTTTGACCATCATAACTTGTTAAGTTCTCTTAATGTATCTCAAAAATTCCTATCCAGTGTATTTTTTAATTTATTTTGTAATTATACTGCACATGAACCTAACTTTCCTATTTCATGTGTTCACCGTGGGTGAGTGTGATTTTGGCAAATGAGGATGGCGCCCACACCAGAGCTTCCAGGTTTTCTCCACCACGTCATGTGCGTGTCCTTATCGACAAAGGTCTTGACTACTTAGATTCTAACTTCAGATCCTTGGGCTTTATTTATGTTGTGAAGGCCCCACCTACTAAGTAAAGGGATCTCTGTCCTGCCCATGGCCCCTGATCCCACCCATGATCAAGAAAACATTAAAGGGGAAGCCGCCTTAGAGACTGGAGATGCTGCCCCCTTGAAAGAACTTCTGCCCATGACTGCAATGAAACCCAACCATCGCCTCTCCTGGAGGGAGCACAGAAATGGAGACCAGCAAAGAGTGTCTGGAAGTTCAGTGACCTCCATTGTACAGAGAATATAAAAAAGCACCTAAGTGTAACAAAGAGGAACAATCAATGCCAATAGAGTCTATGAGCAGCAGACTATATGAAGTCACCATAAATATAATTTAAAAATGAGCATATATGTTTAAATTGTGCAATGGAATTATATGTAATTAGACAAATATGAAAGGAATATAATTAAATAATTTAAAATAAATGTCTTGTAATAGAGTCATGAAGTCATCTTCCCTATTACATTTAGGTGCATCTCCCCTTCATCAGTCTCCCCAGGCTGACTTCATGGCTTGGTTCCTCAGACTGTATATGATGGGATTAAAGGGCACCAGTGTGTAGAACATAGAAATGACCAGGTCAGACACGGATGGGGTCCCTGAGGTCGGCTTCAGATAAGCAAAGCATCCAGTGGAGAGAAACAGCACCACAACCAGCAGGTGGGGAAGGCAGGTGGAATAGACTTTGGCCTTACCTTCTGTGGATGGGATCTTTCTGACAACAGAGAAGATGTGGACATAGGAAATAATGATGAAAGTAAAACAGCAGGAATCCATCACTGCATTAATGAGCATGGGGACAAGTTCGTTCTTTAACTTTCCTGAGCAGGAAATAGCCAAAAGTTGGGGGATGTCACAGAAGAACTGGTGGACCACGTTGGACCCGCAGTAGGACAAGGAGAAGGTTCCAGCTGTGAGCATCACAGCCAATATACCCCCGCCAAGCCAGGACGCAGCTGTCAGCTGCACACACCTGACCCTGCTCATGATGATGTCATAGTGCAGGGGGGGTGGCAGATGGCAGCATAGCAGTCAAGGCTCATCACTGTGAGGAGGTTCATCTCTGCACCTGCTGAAATAACCATCATGAAGACTTGGAGGACACAGCCCGGGAACGAGATGGAGCTGCTGTGCCTCAGAGAGTTGGCAATGGACTTAGGGGCCACGGCTGAGATGAGGCAGAGGTCCGAAAAGGACAGACTCCTCAGGAAGAAGTACATGGAGGTGTGGAGGTGCTGGTCCAGGGTGGTGATGATGCAGATGAGCCCGTTCCCCAGCAGGGCACACAGGCAGACCAGGAGAAGAGCAGCGGTTGCAAGAAGCCCATGGTCCCCTGGGTAGGGAATGCCAGGAGGATGAATTCTGTCACGATGGTGAGATTCATCCCCCCGGAGCCATCACTGCATGAAAGTCTAGAGGAATAAAACACCAGGACCATCTGCCAGTGCCTGACCTACGGTGTCTCTCTGCAGATGACCAGAGCTATCCTTCCCCACTGACCACTCTACTCTCCGTGCTCTGTCCAGTGTCTCCCCGCAGGGCTCTCAGCTCCTGCTCTGCTCGGCCTCTCCAGCTTGTGACCCGCAGGTGCTGCCACTGTCCACACCACCTGTGGGAGACGCCAAAGGGCAGAGAGTTCAACTGACCACAGCTCCCTGAGCAGTTTCCTCACGTCTCACCATGTCCCGTGCAAGGGTACCCCTGAAACCCTGAGCCCGGTCCATCCTTTGCCATCTCCAAGCCCCAATCCATGCACCTTTGAGTGCGGGACCCCCCAAGAACTCTCAGGAACACGAGCTGTCAAGGATGCCCCAAATCTAGCCTGTGGGGTCCGAACGCCCAGTCCCTGCAAAACACTGGCCAGTCGCAACTCCAGGCACACATTTTGGACCAAGTGGACACATGGCCCCGAGTCTGTTCCTGGTCGGCGCCCACCTCACTCATCAGGGCAGTGGGTGGGGTGTCCCCGCCCCATGTCACCATCTGACGACCATCTGGCCCTCACCCCTGCTCGTAGGCGCTGAGAGGGTGACCTCCCGCTGCTGCCCTCCCGGTCATTGTCCTGCCCCTCCCCTCACCCGAGGAGCTGAGGTGGTTTCTCCTGCAGCTACTTCCCGCAGGGCTCAGGCGCGGCCGCGGTCAGGGCAGGAGGGACTGTCCACCCTATGGCGACAGCCACACGCTCGGGGCTCCCAAGCCCGGGCCTCTCACCTGGTCCCCGCCGACGCCCCAACAGACAGACCCGCCGCGGGGTCTGCGACTTCCCCCTCCCGCGCCCTGGCCTGACGCGTCCTTGCCTGCTGCTCAGGGGCCTCCCCGGGCCACTGTCCTGTCCCCATGGGCTTCTCAACAGCCCCGTGAATGAGCCCCCTGTGTCAGGCGCATCAGGGCCCGAGAGGCTCCGCGGGCAGGACCTGGTCCACCCTCAGCCCCATCACCCCCTTGACCCTGCGGGGACTGGGTGGCCCCGGTGTCAGAGCCAGGACGAGCCCCGTCCACAGGGAGTGGGAAAGTCGCTGCCCTGGGCGAGCCCCGTCCACAGGGAGTGGGCACCCCCTGGGCCTGGCAGGTGGACGGGGCGTGGGGGTAGGTGGGAGGGAGGGCAACCAAGAAATCCCCTAGGAGTGAGACCGGAGAGCACCTGGATCTATTGACACGGGAATTTGTTTGTGTCTCTCAGAATTATTTTATTCAAAAAGGCCGTTTATCTCAGCGCCTGGAAATGTAACAACATTTGAACTATCGTGTCTGACGGAGGCTGGTGTTGACCTTACAAATGGAGGCAGGCCCGCGTTGGCACTGTCCAGCGTGTCCTCGGGGTGGGTGTGTCTCGCTTTGACACAGCAGAGTAGGGGACCCTCTCCTAGGTGTGGGTCTCTCCGAGTCCTCACAGGCCCCCCAGGTCAGGGTTATAGCCAAAAAATGAGCTCGTGGGCGGGCACGCTGGGGACCTGTCCATGCACGCGCAGGAGGGAAGGTGGAGGCCAGAGCGAGCGTGAGGGACCCGCCCTGACGAGCAGTCCCAGAAGCTGCAGCCCCAAGAAACTGACGGTGATTCTGGAGTTTCTTTCAGACAGTGAGGGGAGGGCCTAGCCTCCAAGGGCCCTGTCAATGAAGCAGATGCCCCAGCCCCTCTATTCCGGCTGGCACACGGCCCTGCCAGGGATGCCTGTCCACTGGCCCCAGTCCCGTTCGGGCCCTGGTGTTCTGCACCTCAGGAACACAGGTGACGCCCTGTCACGTGGGCCTGTGGGCTGTGGCTGGCAACACCCAGGGGTCCTCGTGCATGGGCAGAGGACAGGGAGGGGTCAGCACAGGGGAACCCAGGAATCAAGATCAAATCCCCATATCTCAGGGAGGTAGCCTGCGCAGGCAGAGCCCACAGCAATAGTCCGCAGACCAGGCTGGACAGCACCAGATGCTGGGCCAGACATGGCTGGACCATTGAGAGTTCTCAAGGAGGCCAGACATAGGCGCCAGCCCCAGGAAGCAGGCAGGTGAGCACCCGGCCCCGCAGGCGGTGCCAGCGACACCAGTATTCCAGCTCTTGGGGTGTTTGCGCCCACCACCTGCAAACAGCTGGCAGAGACCAGGCTGAGGCCCAAGTGCTCTTTGCAGGAGATGCTAGAGGCAGGGCCTGAGGCAGGTGCAGTAGCGGGGTCTCTGCAGATGTCTCCCGGGGTCTTCAAGTCTATGGAGGTCATGAAGCCATGACGACTCTGTCTGGGGAGGGTGTGCAGCCATCAGCTCCTGCTTCTTTTCTGAAGCTGCCACACGCATCCTCTTCTGAAGCCAATTTATCTGTCCGAGCTGGCGCCTGCGCGGCTTGTATCCTCTCATAGTCCTGCCTTCAAGCCTGATGGATCGTTTCCAGTGCTCGCTGCTTGTTGTTGTCAGCGAAGCACCCATCGAATGCTCCATGTTCAGTGCTCAGGGGTTCCAGCCCTGCATGCAGCTGGTGAGAGCTCAGCCCTGTGGGTTCTGGAGGGCGCTGCCCATGGGGTTCATTTACGATCCTGGCGCCTTGTTCCCAAGTGAAACCCCAGCCTCTGTTCAGACCCAAACTGCCCTGAGCTCAGGGCAGGCTCTTGGGCCGTTTGCTCAGGGGAGGCATGGCCAGAGCCAGTTTCAGTGGGCCTGACGTTGCCTGCCCTGAGAACTTCAGGGTATCTGGGTCGGGATGCAGGCGCTTCACTCCCGAGCTGAGACATGGGTCCAGCCGCTGCGTCTGGGCTCGGAGCCACCATGATGACAGGGAGTGCCCTGGGTCTGCTCTCCTGTGGCTCATGCCAGGCTGGGTACAGCTGGCTCGTCAGCCCCAGGGCTAGTGCCCCAGCCAAGCTGCCGTGCCTCGGGCTCCACCTGTGGGCAGGGCCCCTGGAACACCGAGACTGGGCAGAAGGACACTGAGGACTCACGGAGGCTGAGGAGACTCTAGTTACTCAAGGCCAGCTCTGAGATCAGTTGGTGGCATGACCTCGGGGGATCCCCTCCAGTAGCAGGAGGCACAGAGCTTTGCCCTTCATCTTCTGCCAGATCTGCTTCCTCCTCAGGAAGAAGTACATGGGGGTGTGGAGGTGCCTGTCCAGGGTCGTGATGACGCAGATGAGCCCGTTCCCCAGCAGGCCGCACAGGTAGACCAGGGAGAAGAGCAGCGGTTGCAAGAAGCCCATGGTCCCCTGGGTGGGGAACCCCAGGAGGACGAATTCTGTCACGGCCGTGAGATTGGTCACCCCTGGGGCCATCATCTGTATAGAAAAGTAAAGAGGAAGAAAACATTGTCATATCTTTCATTATTGAACACAGAATGTGTTATCAACATATACAATCACGCAATCTATGTTTTATCGTTATCTGACCAAATTCATATTTTATCTCATGTGAATGCGCTATTGATGTATTGTCCAAACTTGTGTCCATAAATTCATGAAGAAATGAATTTTTAAATGACCATGATAAAACCTGAATATCAGGTCTCTCTGTGAACTGAATTGACAGACCACCAGTGCCCAGTTATTCCCAGGCCCACGACTCCCCCTCCTGCCCGGGCCCCAGCGTCTCCGCCCAGCACACCTCCCAGAGGTTGTCCAGGGCAGAGTCCCAGAGAACACGTGACCATGCCCAGCTCCTCCCCACCCTAGAGAACCTGTCCCTACTCCTCCAGCACAGCCCTGGTCTGGGGAGGCCCCACAGTGATGGATGTGCAGGGAGATGGGGTGTGTGGGTCCCTGTTTTCCTGCTCCCCAGGACCTGACACTGTCCTACAACTGAATGATCTGAGCTCAGCGTCCTTATGCGGCATGTCCTGATGCCTCCTCTGTCAGATTCCTGCCCCTGTGGCCTCACTGCTGACTCCTGGTGCGTCCCCCATCCCTTCATCTCCCTGCACCTGACTCCCACACATCTGAGGACTCAGAGACCACGTTTCCCGCAGAGTCTCCTCCTGGGTCACACCCACATGTCCCTCCTGCAGGATAGGCGTGTCCACCCCTGAGTCCCTCCCCGGCCCCTCTGTCCCCCTCAGACTCATGCACATATGTGCGGGGAGGAGGCCGCTCCAGGGCTGAGCCAGATGGTCTGTGCATGTGGCTGTCCTTGCCGGTCCCAGGGACCCGGGTCCCCCAGGTGCAGGTTTGTTCCTCACCCAGGCCCGTGCATGAGTGGGAATGTCTGGACACAGGGCAGCCCTGCCCACTCCCCTCCTCCCCAACCTCATCCTCTTCTCTCTCTGTGGGACGACGGAGGGACAGGCCCTGGTGAGGGCAGGTTTTTTAGGAGAATATATTAATGTAAAGTAATTGCAACACTTTGGTGGGAATAATTCCAGAAATTTAATAAAAATAAGAAAATAAGTCAGGGTATGTGGTGGTAAAAAATATTGACATCTGTTGAATGACTTTAAATATAGATATAAAATGGATAAAATAACTTGACGTATCTCTCCCAGGCCCTGTTTAAATACTATGACTCATTTTCCAATTACACTGTCAATCCCTGAGTTTGGAGTTGGGGAAAAATCCCAAGTTCATGTTCACAAATAGACAGATGTCAGTGCCACAATCATGTTAGTGCCAGAGCCATTAAGACGTCAACAGTGTCACTGACAAGTTACTGAATTTCTGCCTGACTCATATCTGTCATCATGTTTAGGAGAAAAGGCATATCATTCTGAATTGAACAATTAGTGTAATTTTTAATTCCCTCTGGAATGTCTTCATCACTATCCAATTCTATTAATTGCTGTGATTTTATTCAGCACCCAGAACACACTGAGTGTGCTGATGCTAATCCCAGGTATAAAGCAAAAATGGTCACATCTCCCACAAATCAAAATTTTCTAATATGATCAATTTATTAAAAGTCAATATCTATGATCATCGTAAATTACAAGAGAATATGTTTTCTCTCCCTGAGTCTCACCCAGGCTGACAGGGCAGTGGGACATGACGACTTGGGCACCGTCAGCATGAGTTGTCGTGATTTACAAAACGAATAGTTTAAGTACAGCACTTTCTCAAGTCTAAAATGCAGCTTGAAATCGATA
This sequence comes from Talpa occidentalis, assembly GCF_014898055.3. Lineage (NCBI taxonomy): Eukaryota > Metazoa > Chordata > Mammalia > Eulipotyphla > Talpidae > Talpa > Talpa occidentalis. The sequence continues at coordinate 3,734,841 of NW_023601962.1, forward strand.
ATTTTCCAAGTGTGAGTTGATTCTCTCCTGAAAATGGCTGGGGGCAGATACCTGCAGTCTGGGGGGAACGTTCCATCTGCCTTGTCGAGTCTCTCTCCTGAGTTTGTCCACATGGCAGGACAGAGTGCGTCCCGGCCTCTCACTCCATGGTCGGGGCTCATGGGGACGCCTCTGAGCACTCACAGGCTGTTCCACCCCATCCTGCGCCGCCTCATGGACAGAGCAGGGCCTCAGGTCTAGGCTATTTGAGCTCTGGAGCTGGTGTCCACGTGTTGGACACTGTCCAAGATCCATTCATCAAGTGACTTTACTCCAGAGGGACAAGGGCCCTTTTTCAGGTCACTGTCTTAATTGGCGTCATCCTGTGGCACATTCCAGTGATCATTAGTGCCCTGAGTGTGTCAGAGGCTATTTTGTGTGTCTTGTGACCCTGTAGGAAAGGTTTCTAATTAATTTTCCTCAAATGTCTCTTTCATCATCACTGACCAGCCTCAAGGGACCCGGGTGTGGCCCTGGTGTCAAAGCCATGATGAGCACCTCCAAGGAACGCTGGAAAGTCACCGCCACCCAAGTGTGCCCTCCATGGGGGGAACTGGGAGGTGGCTGGCGGATGAGAGTGAGGAAGGGAAATAAAGTTTGGAAGGGAAGAGGCAGGAAGGGAGAGGTGGGGGAGAGGGTAAGGGAGGTCAGGGGGGAAATTCAGCAAGATGAACGACAGAGGGAAGAAAACTGGACCCTCTGAGAGGGGATGGTTCGTGTCCTCACGTGTTGCTGCCTGTGTGTTTGGTCACATATGCATGGCTGCTCCGCCTCACGCCTGCCAGTCTGGTTGGAGTCTGAGTGGCTGCTGCTTGCAGGAGGTTCTCCGTGGTCTTCACCTGGGGAGGGGCCGTGGCGTTGGCCGTGGTCGTGGGTGGTTGTGCGTGGCGTGCGGCTCCTGGGTGGACATCACGCCTGCTGTGTCCTCTGCCGCATGGAAAGAGGCCTTTTGTGTGTGGCCTGGACTGTGAGGTGCTTGGGAACGGTCAGTTCCTCAGCAAGAAGATCATGCCGCAGTGCTGACCAGAGCGGGTGCGTGTGGCACATGTGTGTGATGGCCTCCGCGTCCTGCCACACCCGGGAGCCACTGCCACCAGCTCCACGCGACCGTCCCACGGCAGATCACGTGGCCGAGGGTGAGAGGCTGGGCTGATTCTTTCTATGCAACGTCCTCCACCATTTGCAGGCCGTTTAAGTAAATCTCTCGGTGATGATGTGGGGACAGAAGAGTTACTGAGGCTATTTCCTGTAGTTGGGCACGACCATTAAAATGGCTTCTCCAGTGAGGTGAGAAACACCCGCGTTACCATCCGTCACTGAAAGGCTAATTTATCTTCCAACATGGGCTCCGGGAGCCTGGTTTGGGCCCCGTTGTGCAGCCATTGCAGGCGGCGCAGGTCGTGGTCGGTTCTCACACATGAAGATGCTTTTGTGGTCTTGTAATGCTGACCCAGGGGTTGACCGGCTCTCCCACAGCATTTCTCTGGTGTCTCCCACCCTCTGGGTCTCAGACGATGCTGCCCTCATCCCCCCCTCGTCCCTTGGCACACGGGCCCCGTCACACAGGCCACCATCCCTTGTTCTGGCCCCGGGGCCACATCAAAGACACATGGGGAAGACCCAGCTCAGGGGCCTGTTTCAGGGATGGCGTGTCTGAGGTTCAAACCCTCCCTAGGGTGTGGGGCCACTTGTCCATGCGCCCTTGGTGGCCTTCTCCTTGGAGTGTGTCCTCACAACACTCAGGTGGGAGTCGTGGCAGACCACGTGCATCTGTGGTCACAGCAGCACCGTCCACCATGGCTGGTCCTGGCCCCACCCAAATGCTGGCCACAGGGCAATGAATACAGAATGTGGGTCCATGCTCAGTGGGTACCACCCAGCTGTGAAAGGATGAAATCGTGTCATTTTCAACAGCATGGCTGGATCCTGAGGTGGTTTTGAGAAGTGAAATGAGCCGGAGAGTGAGAGACAGATGTGGATGGTCTCACTCGTCTGTGGAACAGAAATACAGAAAAGCTCCATCACCAAATGCAGCAAAAGCAGATGTCGGGCTTAGTGAAAAAATGTGCTGTTACCTGAGGGAACAGAGAGATGAAAGGGGATGGCATGGAAGAAGAGGAAGCACTAAGGGGGTGTTGTGAGAGTGAGGCAGGACCCACTCTCCTGCTAGAGGCAGGACCCACCCTGAGGGTGTCATTGTGCCCACAGAGTGGGAAATTAACCCCCAAACTAAGGCAACCAAAACCCGTGAATAAAGCATTTCTTGGATGGCGGCAAGTTGTAAACTCTCATAATCTCACGTGATGTCACTGATGACATCAACTTTCCGGCTCAAAAGAGATTTAGAAGTTTGGTCCAAAGGAAAATAGAAAATTTTAAAGATATCTGACCAGAACCTCCCCTGATGGCGCAGGCAGTTGAGCGCAGCTTGTGAAGCTGTCTGCAGCCTCTGAGCGCCAGTTTGATCCCGGCCCACCAGCAAGGGTCCCACATGGTGCAGAAAACCTCGCCTGACTCCTGCTGCTCCCCTCAACAGTGTATTTCATCAGTCTGCTGTTTTGTTCCCCGCTCTCTCTCTGGTGAATCGCCTCACTCTCCTACACATCTGGCCTGTACTCCGGTTCTTGTGTAAAATAAATAAATAAATCTTTAAAAAGAGTAAAAAAGGGAAAAAAAGAAAAATTGACATATAGTGTCATGCTGACCTTTACCTAGCGCATCAGGGGCCAGGAGGCTCCGCAGGCAGGACCTGGTCCCCCCTCAGCCCTATCACCCCCCTGACCCTGCGGGGATGGGTGGCCCTGGCATCAGAGCCAGGACAAGCCCCGTTCACAGGGAATGGGCACCCCCGGGCACTCCCTGGGCCTGGCGGGTAGACGGGGTGTGGGTGGGTGGGGGAGGGAGGGCAACCAAGAAAGCCCCAGGAGTGAGACGGGGAGGCACCTGGGTCTTCTGACACGGGAATTATTTTATTCAAAAAGGCCATTTATCTCAGCGCCTGGAAATGTAACAACATTTGAACTGTCATGTCTGACAGAGGCTGGTGTTGATCTTACAATGGGGGGTCAGGCCCGCGGCGCCTCTGTCCGGCGTGTCCTCAGGGTGGGTGTGTCTCGGGCTCTGACACAGAAGAGTGGGGGACCCTCACCCAGGTGTGCATCTCCCCAAGTCCTCACAGGCCCCCCAGGTCAGGGTCACAGACAACAAATGAGCTGTGGGCGGGCTCGCTGGGGACCCGTCCCCTGCATGTGCAGGAGGGAAGGCAGAGGCCGGAGCGAGCGTGAGGGACCCACCCTGATGAGCAGTCCCAGAAGCTGCAGCCCCACAAACTGATGGTGATTCTGGAGTTTCTTGCAGACATGAGGGGAGGGCCTCGCACCCACGGGCACTGTCAATGAAGCAGATGCCCCCGCCCCTCTATTCTGGCCGGCACACGGCCCCACCAGGGATGCATGTCCACTGGCCCCAGTCCCGTTCAGGCCCTGGTGTTCTGCACCTCAGGGACACAGGTGATGCCCCATCATGTGGGCCCAAGGGCTGTCGCTGGCAACACCCAGGGGTCCACGTGCATGGGCAGAGGACAGGGAGGGGTCAGCATGGGGAAACCCAGGAATCAAGATCAAATCCCCATATCCCGGGGAGGTAGCCTGCGCAGGCAGAGCCCATAGCAAATAGTCCACACCAGGCTAGGCAGCACCAGATGCCGGCCAGACATGGCTGGACCATCGAGAGTTCTCAAGGAGGCCAGATACAGGCACCAGCCACCAGGGAGCAGGCAGGTGAGCACCCGGCCCCGCAGGCAGTGCCAGTGACACCATTGTTCCAGCTCTTGGGGTGTTCGCGCCAACCAACTGCAATCAGCCAGCAGAGACAGGGCTGAGGCCCATAGCGCTCTTTGCAGGAGATGCTAGAGGCAGGGCCTGAGGCAGGTGCAGCAGCGGGGTCTCTGCAGAGGTCTCCAGGGGTCTTCAAGTCTGTTGGAGGTCCTGAAGCCGTGATGACTCTGTCTGGGAAGGGTGTGCAGCCATCAGCTCATGCTTCTCTTCTGAAGCCGCCACATGCGTCCTCTTCTGAGGCTAATTTATCAGTCGAGCTGGCGCCTGCATGTGCCCTGCACTTCAGGGTATCTGGGCCGGGATGCAGGGGCCTCAATGCCGAGCTGAGACATGGGTTCAGCAGCTATGTCTGGGCTCAGAGCCACCATGATGACAGGGAGTGCTCTGGGACTGCTCTCCTGTGGCTCATGCCAGGCTGGGTACAGCTGGCTCGTCAGCCCCAGGGCTAGTGCCCCAGCCAAGGTGCCGTGCCCCGGGCTCCACCTGTGGGCAGGGCCCCTGGAACACTGAGACTGGGCAGAAGGACACTGAGGACTCACGGAGGCTGAGGGACTCCAGTTACTCAAGGCCAGCTCTGAGATCAGAGGGGTCCCCCTCCAGCAGCAGGAGGGACAGAGCTTTGCCCTTCCTCTTCTGCCAGATCTGCTTCCTCCTGCTTCTGCCCACGGTGCTGACCCTGAGGTGCAGGTCACAGTTGTCCTGCACGTGTCCGGGAGTCCACCTGCCCCCAGCCGAGGCGTCGTCGCTTTCTCTTCCTCCACCCCACAGTGTGGAATGGGCAGTGTCCCCCTCACTGGGTACTCCCGGTAGGCACGGGCACATCATTCTCCCTTCTCAATTTTTTGAAAGACTTTGTGAAGGATAGGCACTAATTCGTCTCTGAATGTTTGGTAGAATTCATTTGTAAATCCATCAGGTCCTGGGCTTTTGTTTTTGACGAGGTTTTTGATTACCATTTCAATTTCGCTAATTGTAATTCGTCTGTTTAGGTGTTCTCTTTCTTCTTTATCTAGCTTTGGGTGATTGTAGAGTTGTAGGAATTTGTCCATCTCCTCTAGATTGTTGAACTTGTTTCCATATAACTGTTCATAGTAGTGACTGATTATTCTTTTGATTTCTGCTGTGTCCGTTGTGATTTCTCCTCTTTCGTTTGTGATCCTGTTTATTTGTGCTTTTTCCCTTTTTTCCTTTGTGAGCCTGGCTAGGGGTTTGTCTATTTTATTGATTTTTTTCAAAGAACCAGCTCTTGGTTTCATTGATCTTTTGGATTGTTTTTTTCAGTTTCAATTTCATTTATTTCTGCTTTGGTTTTTATTATTTCTTTTCTTCTACTTGTTTTTTGGTTTTTTAGTTGTTTTTTTCTAGATCTTTGAGCTTCGAGATTAGGTTGTTTCTTTGAGTTCTTTCTTGTTTCTTGATGTGAGCTTCTATTGCTATATATTTTCCTCTTATTACTGCTTTTGCTGCATCCCATACATTTAGGATATTGGTGTCCTCCTTGTCATTCAATTCAAAGAATTTTTTAATTTCTTCTTTGATCTCCTCATTAGTCCAGTGGTCTTCCAGTAGTGTGATTTTTAATCTCCATGAGGTAGGAAAGTTCCTTGCCTTCTTTTTATGGTTTATTTCTAGTTTGATGCCTTCATGGTCAGAAAAGATGGTTGATATGATTTCAATCTTGGTGTATCTGTTGATGTTTGTCTTGTGCCCCAGTATGTGATCGATCCTGGAGAATGATCCGTGTGCGCTTGAGAAAAATGTGTACTCCGTTTTTGGGGGGTTTAGTGTTCTATAGATGTCTGTTAAGCCCAAATGCTCTAGGTCCTTATTTAGAGCTTTAGTTTCTTTACTTATTTTTTGTCTTGTTGATCTATCCATTGTTGATAGTGGTGTGTTGAAGTCTCCCACTACATATGTGTTTTCTCTGATGTCTGTTTTCAGAGAGGACAACAGTTGTCTGATATATTTTGGTGCTCCTTCGTTTGGTGAGTATATGTTAATGAGTGTTATTTCTTCTTGAAGTATTGTCCCCTTGATCATAATGTAGTGACCATTGGGGTCTCTTTTTATTTTTTTGAGTTTGAAGTCTGTTTTATCTGATATAAGTATAGCTGTTCCTGATTTCTTTTTTGGTCCATTTGCTTGTAGGATTGTTTTCCATCCTTTAACTTTGAGCCTATTTTTATCTTTTGTAGCTAAATGTGTTTCCTGGAGACAGCAAAAGGTTGGGTTTTGTTTCTTAATCCAGGCTGCAACTTTGTGTCTTTTCATTGAAGAGTTTAGTCCATTTACATTTAGAGTTAATATTAATATGTTAGCATTTGTTTTTTTTTTTTAATTTTTTTTTTAATAGAGGCATGTTTATTTATTTATTTATTTATTTGTTTGTTTGTTCTGTTTACACATGCACTGGGTACAGTCAGAAGCGCCGCGGGAGGGTGAGAGAATTCACCAGAGCCAGAGCAGGGAGCAGAGCAGGCAGAAGGACCGAAGTACACTGCTGAGGGGAGCAGCGGGCGGCAGGAGAGGTCTGCGCGCCATGTGGGACCTCCTCTGGTGGCCGGGAGCAGCCAGGGATCGAACCGGCGCTGCAGAGGCTGAGGGCAGCTTCGCAACCCAGCGCTCAACCGCTGCGCCACCGGGGAGGCCCGATATGTTAGCATTTGTATTTGCTATTGTGTTTGTCTTTCCTTTGATTTTATTTATTCTTTTATTTTTTTTTAAATCTTTTTTATTTTTTTTTATAGAGGCATGTTTTATTT
>NW_023601964.1:0-15707 GCF_014898055.3 Talpa occidentalis
GAGGGTTGTGACTGCTGAAACTGTTAGGGGGAAGTGATGTCCTGAGCTAATCCCATACAGGCTTTGTGGACTCCACCCCCACTCCAGACTAAAGCCATCAGGACATTGGGAAAGACAAATCCCATCACCACCAAAGGGAGGGTGGCTGGGACCTGAGGGTGGAGTTGGGCAGCCAGGTTGGATATAAAAACCAAACACGTGGGCCTTGGTCTCTCTCTGGCTCGCGATCGCTCGCCTCCTGGCTTCACCCTCCTGGCTGGCGGCCAACTCTGAGAGCGCCATTTTGGATTCCTGATCGGCGGATCGGGTAGGACTCATTTAAAACTTTGTCTCCCACTTTTCTCCCAGAGCTGTACATTTCCTCATTTCCCCTTCCCTTGTAAATAAACCTTTTATTAACCTTTCACGTGTGCCTGCAGTAGAGCATTGATAAGTCCTTTTAAGCGCGCGGGTGAGGACCCACAGTCAGGCACCCCGTTTTGTATCGGGGTTGCTCTACAACAGTTTGGCGCCCAGCGTGGTTTCCAAGTTACACCCGCGGTTGACCAGCCCAAAGTAACATTCCTTGCGTTGGTCACCATAAGCGCACTAGTTCTGCAGGACTCGCAGTATAATATTTGTCTCTAGTCCTGAAAAGTCTGTTTTTCCCTGTGCGTACAGCCCTTGTGGGTGCGTTTTGACTCAAATATGGCCTCAACCATGAGCCTATACATTTCATCCCTAGCCTGAGTTCTTTCAGTTCCTTCCGGCCTTGAATTTGAGTAGCCTTCTTCCATTAAATATCACCACCAGTTTCATTAATATAAATAATTTGATGAAGCCTGGTGTATGGCACGTGATTTTACTATTGTATACATACATGGGTGGTTTACAAGCCATCCCTTTACAGACTGTGCTTCTGGGTGGTTTTTTGGTAATATGTGTAAGCGCCATTTGCTACATTCTTGTTTCTGTGAGAGGTAGAAGTTCTACTTCACATACTGAGAATGTGCAACAACACATTCAGGCCTTAACATAGCCATACAACAACAAATTCAGGCTTTTGATTTAACTATTAAAGAGTATAAGGGATGAAAATCGTAACGTTTTTGAGTCAGCTTATCAAAGCATGCTGTATCAAGTGCAACAACAAAATTGGACTTTTGAGTCAGCTTTTAAAGGTATGCAGGACCAGATACAGGCCGCCCTCCATAAATTAGATATGGCGGAGGCGAAGGCTAGGCTAATGGTGAGAAAAGGATAGACCTTCCCCTTTCCATGAGGACAGCCAGCGAGCAGAGTTAGAAGAGGAGGAGCATCATATTTTAAATACTTTAAATACATCAGGACAAAATCCTCTTCCACATGACAAAGCCCCTCCCGTGCAGACCCCTGAGGCTGCACAGCCTCCACTGCCCTCTGGGAGGACACTAAAATGGCGTCTCCTCCCCACACTAGACTCGGCACCCATTTTGGCAGGAAGGATCAACCTGAGGCAGGGCAGTTTCCCCTTCACCAGATGCCAATGGGTGGCTTAAATGAACATGGGAGACCTGCTGGGTACTTTTGGTCGCACCATCCGTTCAGTACTGCGGACCTCCTAAATTGGAGGAGCTCTGTTCCCTCGTACCTGCAGGCTCCCAAGAGGATGGCGAACTTGTTTGCCTCTATCTTTGTCTCCCACCGCCCTAACTGGGCAGATATACAGTCCATGCTGCATACTTTATTAACGCTGGATGAGCAGAGGATGGTATTCAGGAAAGCCAGGGAGGAGGCTGACCGTCTCCACCAACAGGATAGGCAGTCCCCAGAGCCAGAGGTTGTTGTCCCAGAGAGAGATCCTGGATGGGACCCTAACAATGGAGGAACGGCGATGTTGGATCTGTAAAAAATGTTTATTGGTAGGACTGAAGCAGGGGATCCCCAAACAAAAAAACTTTTAACAAAATATTGCAACTCGAGCAAGGAGCTAATGAGGATCCGTCAGAGTTCCTTGAGAGGATTATTCAAACTTACACTAACCACACAGATATAAACCCAGATGCCCCAGAAAATGCTCGTCTGATCACTATGGCTTTCATTACCCATAGTGCCCCAGACATAAAGAAAAAGTTAGCTAAGGTGGACGGCGTCACAGAGATGAGTCCGTCCCAGGTAGTGGACCTGGCATTTAGGGTTTATAATAATAGAGAGGACAGGAGACCGAAACCTGCGACTGTTTTCTACAAAGAGAACACAGAACAGGGTTTCAGGGAAACAATAATGGACAGAGATGAACCCCTAGGAAGAAATCAGTGTGCTTTCTGTAGGGAAGAGGGACATTGGAAGTACAGTTGTCCCAGGTTACAGGGAAGCGGCAGACGCAATAATTATAGAAGGCAGGATAGAAGACAGAGAACCCCAAGATATGATGATTCACGTAGGGGTTACAGGAGGGAATATAGAAGGAGCACACAGAACCAGGAACCAAGGAGAGAGGAAAGAAGACAAATGTTAGCACAGAGTAGAGGCTCAGATGATGACAGGGAATACAGACAGAGAAGGAATCGAGAGCCCAGTACAGAGGAAAGGAGACAAATGACAGCACAGGGTAGAGCCTCAGGTGAAGATAGGAGGGAATACACAGAGTAGAAGGAATCTAGAGCCAAGTGCAGAGGAGAGGAGACAATGATAGTTCATGGAGAAAGTTCAGATGCAGAATAGGGGTGCCCGGGGCTCCACTAGATCTAGAGAAGCCCATTAGAATAACCCCTCAGAGCCCCGGGTAACACTCGCTGTGGGGGATCGTCTCATTGATTTCTTGGTGGACACTGGAGCGACATACTCAGTTTTGAATTCAAAATTAACTAAAATGAGCAAAGAGACTGCAGCAGTCACTGGGATTACAGGAAGCCACAACAGAAAGCCTTCCTGCAACCTTTGGAGTGACGGCTAGGCACCACACAGCTCCAGCACAGCTTCCTATACATGGAAGAGTGTCCAATCCCTCTACTTGGTCGTGACCTTTTAAGTAAGCTCAAACACAATTATATTCTCACCAAAACATCAGAGGCTTCACCTACAGGTGCCTCCAGAGCATGCTCTGCGGTTCCAGATGTTACTTACTCAAGATGTTCCACCGAAAGGTGAAATTTTACCTCCAGAAATTGTTGAAAGAGTAAGTAAATGGGTATGGGCTGATGGAACCCCAGGACGTGCGAAAAATGCAGAGCCTGTAAAAATAGAAGTGATAGAGGGGAGCAGAACCCCGAGGAGGAAGCAATACCCCTTAAAGAGGAGGCCTTGAGGGGAATTGAGCCAGTATTGAAAAGGTTCCTTCAATCTGGACTCATTCGGCCCTGTCGCTCACCGTATAACACTCCGATTCTGCCAGTGAAGAAACCCCATACAGGCGAGTACCGTTTTGTCCAAGATTTAAGGGCCATTAATGACATTGTTCGGGATTTACATCCCACTGTGCCTAATCCCTACACCTTATTAACTGCCATACCTGGTGACTTTGGGTGGTTTTCGGTATTAGACCTGAAGGATGCCTTTTTCTGTATCCCAATAGATGTCCAGGATCAACCGCTTTTTGCCTTCGAGTGGCAAGACCCTAAGTCCAAGAGCACTCTCCAGTATTGCTGGACTGTGCTTCCACAGGGGTTTAAGAACTCCCCAACTATTTTTGGGGAAATACTGGCCAGGGATCTCAGGAAGGTTCAATTAAACCAGGGCGTCTTGTTGCAATACGTAGATGATTTATTGATTGCAAGTCCAGACTACAAATCTTGTCTGGAAAATACCATAGTGGTACTGAACCATCTGGCAGAATGTGGCTATAAGGTGTCACCTCAAAAGGCACAGATCTGTAAACAAACGGTGACGTATTTGGGGTTTGAAATTAGGAAAGGCAGACGGAGCTTGATGACAGAAAGGAAACAAGTAATTTCAGCCCTTAAAGTCCCCAGCAACCGGCGACAGTTGCGTGGATTTTTGGGTATGGCTGGGTTTTGCAGGATTTGGATTCCTAACTTTGGATTAATAGCAAAACCCTTGTATGATGCTCTCAAAGGCCTGGACTCTGAACCTTTGTCTTGGACCTCAGAATGTCAAAAGGCCTTTGATGAAATAAAAGTAAAGTTGATCTCAGCACCAGCATTAGGGCTTCCAGATCTTAGGAAGCCATTCAAACTTTATGTACATGAGAGACAGGGTGTTGGCCTTGGAGTACTAATCCAATTGTTGGGACCAGAAATGCAGCCCGTTGCATATCTGTCCAAACAATTGGACCACACCACTAAGGGATGGCCTCCATGTTTGCGTGCTGTAGCTGCCACTTGTGACCTCCTACATGAGGCGGAGAAGTTTACATTGGGTCAGCCCATCACTGTGTGTGTGCCACATCAGGTCTTGACATTGCTGGAGCAGAAGGGTGGACTTTGGTTGACTGCCGGGCGAATGGGAAAATATCAAGCAGCTCTGTTGGACAATCCTAATGTGAAGCTGCAGGTTTCTAACTCCCTGAATCCCGCCACACTGCTTCCAAGCAATGCAGATGGACCTGAGGATGACACTTTAATCCACAACTGTTTAGAAACCATAGACACAGTGTATGCCAGCCGACCAGATCTAACTGACCAGCCTCTGCCAGACCCAGAGTGGGAGCTATTTACAGATGGCAGCAGCTTCATGGACCAAGGCCGTCGATGTGCGGGATATGCAGTGGTGACGCTCCAGAACACCGTGGAGGCCAAGGCTCTTCCGGCAGGTACATCAGCGCAAAAGCTGAATTAATAGCCCTGACCTGTGCATTGGAACTCTCGAAAGGTAAAAGAGTCAATATATTTACTGACTCCAAGTACTCTTTTATGATTCTCCACATGCATGGGGCCATTTGGAAGGAGCGGGGACTTCTTACTGCCAGTAACAAGGACGTCAAACACCCATTAGAAATCCTGGCCCTGTTAAAGGCAGTAGCTTTACCATCAGCTGTTGCCGTGATGCATTGTCCTGGCCACCAAAAGGGTGGGTCTGACATGGCAAAGGGCAACAGGGCAGCCGATCGGGTGGCTAAGGCTCGCTGCCCGTTCTGCCCATTCTGCCCTCCAGGGTGCACTCATCCCTCTTGTGGACCTGACTCAGTATGCTCCTGAATACACCGAGCGGGATGAGGAGAGAGCTCGTGTGGGGATTTACTGAGTTTGACCCCAGCTCCACTTGGAGAGTAAACTCCATGGGATGATACTCCTCCCGGAGGCCCTGGTATATCCGGTGCTAAAACATCTTCACGAAGGATCTCACTATGGGAGAGATGCCTTATTAGAAACAGTGCGCCCATATTTGAAGGCCCGTATTTACACAAAATAGCACAACGGATCACCAGAGGTTGTGAATTATGTGCCAGGAATAACCCCAAGACTGACTCCCACCCTAAAGCCATTGGGGTTCAATATCGGGGCAAGTGTCCTTTTGAGGACTGGCAGGTGGACTTTACACAAATGCCTAGAACAACAGGCAATTTCAAATATCTCTTGTTTTTGTCGACACGTTCTCGGGATGGGTGGAAGCATTTCCCACAAAGACGGAAAAAGCTTCCGAGGTTGCCAAACAGCTACTGAAAGAGATAATCCCTCGCTTTGGGTTGCCGGACTCTATCCAGAGTGATAATGGGCCGGCATTTGTCTCTGACGTCACCCATGCAGTAAGCAGTGCGTTACAGATAAACTGGAAATTGCATGCTGCATGGAGACCGCAGTCTTCCGGCAAACAGAAAAGATGAACCACACCTTGAAGAAAACCTTGGCAAAACTGTGCCAAGAAACACAACTTCGTTGGGACCAGGTACTATCCCTTGCCCTCCTCCGCATAAGAGTGGCACCTAGAAGTGGGCTACAATTAAGCCCCTTTGAGATTGTGTTTGGAAGACCTTTTCAGGCCTCGGTTCTGAAAGCCAGTCCGGAAATAACACAAGATTGCCGGATCACGCAATATGTGAAACACATCCAGGAGGTTCTGGCAGTAATTCATAACTTTGCAACCTCAAGGATCTCTATGCCTCCTGATCAACCATTGCATCCCTTCAAACCTGGAGATCAGGTCTTACTGAAGACTTGGCAGAGCGGGGATGCTCAAAACCAGCTGTCAGAAAAATGGACTGGTCCCTATGATGTCTTGTTGAGCACATACTTCTCTGAAACTTGCAGGCATAAAACCCTGGGTACATCATTCCAGAGTTAAGAAAGCCCAGGAGGAACTGACCAGAGACGAAGTCCCATTGGTCTTGTGAACCCATTGAGGACTTGAGATATTTGAAAACAGACAAAAACTTGAATATTACTGACTTCTTTTCCAGTTTTGTTGCAGGATACCCAAGGACTCACTTTTTTCTGAAGAAACCCTGAGAAAACTAACATGCTCTAACCAATCTTCTTCCTTTCAAAGTTTAGGAGACGTGAAATAACATCTAGGATCATGCATATGCTGCCAGTTTTTTTTACACAGAAAGGCGTTCAATCTTGATTTTGTATTTTCTTTTTAACTTTTGTTTTTACTTTGAGATTTTTTTCTCTGCTTTTTTTTTTGTTACTTTGGCCTATGAGTGAAACTGCAGTTGTATGAGATATCCCACGCATGATACATGGTAACTAAAGAGCTCTTTGTGTCTATATGTTGTATGTCTGTATGTCCTTTCCTTGTGTCCTTGTCTTGACCTCCAGTGATTGACAAATTGGTATACATGGTGCCCATAGACGTTGGAAAAAAGAGTCTCCAGTTATGAGAAAAACTAAAGTTTATGGTTTGATTGTCAACATTGTGCTACTGAACTAAGCCGGTGCCTTCATAGAGATTGAACATTGTTGTTTCTGTTATTTTTCTGATATTTATGGCAAAGCTTCCCAGAAATCTAAATTCAAGTACAAATTTGGTAGCCTGTCATTTGGCTGATGCAAGGAAATTTTGTGGAACCTCAGTAGAGCTCCTGAGACACTCCACAAAGTTTCTCCCTTTCCTCCTGGGAAAGGCATTAGATGAATTTGTTCTATTTGGCTCACCTAGTAGAGTAAAACTAGAAGGGAAGCATTGTCACTTGGGAAAACGGTAATAACACCTTGACCTGATATGGATGTAAATTGTCAATGATGATTGTCACCTTGTAATATTGTATACTTCAATTGTTTAATATCTACAGGAATTGTTTCTGAAAATATAGGGAGAAAAGGTCTCAACAGATTCCTATTGATGGAACTGTTGAGAGTAAAACTTTTCTACTAAGGACTGAATAGACTTGGAAATACACCTCATATTTACTAAGTTTTCCTTGACATAATACTCATGATTTTTTTTTTTTGCATTTTGTTCTAAATCCACAAAGTTTTCTTGTTTTGGTGACCAGGATCTGCAGCAAGGTTGTAATTTTTTTTTCCAACAAAGCTAACTTGTGTTTGCATTTTCTCTCCCCTGATACCAACACAGCATAAAAATAGTGGTAGTAATCTTTTACTACTTATCTCAGAGTCTGTTTTTGCATAACTTCCATAGGGATTTTGTTTAAACTGAAAAAAAATTGGACATAAGTTTCATTGTGTGGCTTTGTGTGGAGCTCTTCCAGAAAGTTGAAACAGAGCTGAACCAAGAAGAGGAGAACCTGTTTGCTTTGTTCGTAGGGTTCCAGAGACCTCCAAAGAAGGTGAGGAAGCTTGCCTCCATTGGCAGGACTGGACAACCCAGCCAACGAAAAGTCCCTGGTACCCTCGAGAAGAGGAAAGCCCAGGTGGAGTCTGATGAGACCAACTTGTTTCAGAAGCCTACACGACCGGATGTCAACAGTTCGCTCTGAATCCTATATGGAGTATTCCAACGAAGCCAGCTAAAAATTGCTGCTTAGTTATTCTGCCCTGTGATTTTATGCAAAAATAGGCAATATGGTTTAAAAGTAGATTTAGTTTGCAAACTTTTGCTATGCTGTTCAAAAATTTGGGATCAAGGTTGAGAGAATTTGTTTTTACATAAGTTGAACCATTTTAAGATTTTTTTTTCCTGTGATTTTGACATATCTGCTGTCTTGTTCTGGCTAATGCCTCCAGATATTTTTCTTTTGGCTGGGACTGATGAACTGTTTTTCCAGGAATGGAGGACTTTTGCTTTCCACAATGGACAATACCTGAGGGATTTGTTTTCTTTCAGACTGGAACCCTGGAAACTTTCATCTGAGACTGTATCCCAGCATCCATATGTTTGATCTTCATCACCATGGAAATGGTGGCAAAAAGTGAAAGGGGGAATTGTTAGGGGAAATGATGTCCTGAGTTAATCCCATACAGGCTTGTGGACTCCACCCCCACTCCAGACTAAAGCCATCAGACATTGGGAAAGACAAATCCATCACCACCAAAGGAGGGTGGCTGGGACCTGAGGGTGGAGTTGGGCAGCCAGGTTGGATATAAAAACCAAACACGTGGGCCTTGGGTCTCTCTGGCTCGCATCGCTCGCCTCCTGGCTTCACCGCTCCTGGCTGGCGGCCAACTCTGAGAGCGCCATTTTGGGATTCCTGATCGGCGGATTGGGTAGGACTCATTTAAAACTTTGTCTCCCACTTTTCTCCCAGAGCTGTACATTTCCTCATTTCCCTTCCCTTGTAAATAAACCTTTTATTAACCTTTCGCGTGTGCCTGCAGTAGAGCATTGATAAGTCCTTTTAAGAACGCGGGGTGAGGACCCACAGTCAGGCACCCCGTTTTGTATCGGGTTGCTCTACAACACTATCAGGCCAATAGCAATTCACCTGAGCTCACTGAAAAATGGTGACTAATGCAAGAAAAAATTACTTTGGCTGGTCAACCACAGGTGAAGCTTGAAAACACGTTGGGCACCAGCTGTTATAGGGCAATCCCAATATTGAACGGGTGGCCTGGCTGTGGGTCTCACCCGCGAGCTTAAAAGGATTAATTATTAATCCACCACAGCATACACAAAAGGTTAATAAAGGCTTATTTACAGGGAAAAGGAAATAAGAAAAATGTACAATTTCAGGAAGAAAATAGGGAAATAAAGTCTTTAATAATCATACCCAATCTGCCAACTGAAACCAAAGGCACTCTCAGAGCTGCGGGTCGCTGCGAGCTGGCAGAAGAGCCAAAGTGGGGATCCCTCCAAAGCCCACGGGTCAGGCTTTATACCAAACCTGGCTGCTTAACCCACCCTCAGTCCCAGCCACCTTCCCTTAGGTGGTGATGGGTTTGGAGTTCCCAGTGTCTTTGGCTTTGCCTGGGGTGGGGTGGAGTCCACAAAGCCTGTATGGAATAGCTTTAGGACATCCTTTCCCCTAACAACCCCATCACATGCTAAATACCACCACTAACCCACTCACATATCTGCCTCAGAGTCCACAACCCGCCAGGTGCGAGCTCCCGAAGGAGAGCCCAAGGCGACCCAGCAGGACATGAGCCAGAATCACTCTGTTGGTCAGTCTTTATTGGTTACTCTCACCCTTCACCCCAGTATGCAGACCGTGGGGGACAGCAGGAAGCCACATGTGAGGTAGTGCCAGCAGCGGGGAGTGGGCTGGGCCCCAGCACAAGTGCACCCAGGGCCACAGAGTCCCTCCCCCTACAGCAGTGGGCCTTCACAACCCTGGAACAGCTGCTGTACTGTCCTTTTTTTTTTTTTTTGCTTTAATAATAAAAGAGGAAAGGAAAATTTTGTATAATGTGTATGCTATTCTTGCTATCTACATTATATATATAAATATAGACTCTGTTTACTTTAAACACAATCTTTCCCGTAAATACATACATATATTTATTCATGTCTGTAAAAACACAATAATACATCCTCAACAATGACAACTGAACAAATGTAATTTTGGTTTAAAAAAATGAAGTATTTCTGTGAAAGCACCAGGCAGCAAACAGAAACCATAACTGCTAGGAAATTCTTCCTCCCCTGGCTAGACACAGGGCAGATTCTAAATATGTTTGGTTGCCTAAACAACAAAGAGGGGTCTAAGGAGTTGGTCGGGTCCCTGCTTTTGTTTCTTTTCCTGGGATTTGACTAGAGTTACAAGTAAGTCATTACATTCAGAAGGACACCAAGGTGTCCTGGTGATGCTTCAGGGACAGTAGACCCCCACACAGGAAGAAACACAATGACAGCAGGCCACCTGGGGCAGAGCTCGGCCTGCCTGACAGCCTAGCTAAGTGCAGAGCCATCACCTATAGCACAGTCTTGCTATTAGTCTGCTTGCTGTGTAAACAGAAAGGTGCAGCAGATTCAAGAGTATTCAGCAGTGCAAACACTTTAATAACCTGACTGAGAGCCAGATGCTCCAGTGCCCTGTCCAGGACTCCAGCACAGAAAGACTGGGATGTGGGGAAGACGAAGGTTCTGAGGCCATTGCTTTGCACTGCTCACTGACTGGGGCACTCAGTACAGTCCTGGCTTCATCTCAAGATCCAGTGAGACCACCGAGCCTATCGTCTGTTGCAGTTGCCCAGGAGGTCTTCACTGTTCTTGTAAGAAGTGCTGGAAGCCACTCAGGAGGGCCACTCCTGAAATTGGGAGCACTCCCTGTCTGTCCACTTTCCTGCCCAGGGGAGGATGGCCCAATGACTGCAAAGTCTGCAGCCACATTGTGAAGTAGCACACCTTTCTTTCTCTGCCCTCCACCCTGGCTCCAAAAGGGAACTGAAACGCAGGGTGAACTCTTGATTTTTTTTTTTTTTGTTTAACAAGCTCCCACTTCTACAGCCTCTGCAGTAGAAAAATGGAGGCAGTGGGTGGAGCAGAGTCCTCAGGCAGTGGAGCCCTAGGTCTGGATCTAGGATTGGGGTGGGGCAACCTAAGGAGAGCTGGCCTCAGGAAATCCAAAAAGTAAACATCTGAATTGGTGTCTCTGTTCTCCCTACTATAAGACAAATCGGAGAGAAGGGTTCACCTACAATCACAATGGGAAAGTTTAAACAGCTAGTTTTTTTGGTAGAGTCGAGACATAATTGAGTTTCTAAAAACATTCAGATAGCTACAATACAACAAAACATTCTGTAGCTAACTAATTCATTCAGCTACACTACAGTCCTTAGCAGAGTTTGAGTTCTAGCTGCAAGTCATACACCAATCAGCCAGGACCTCAGCCAAGTCACTCCACCTCTGAGCCTCCCTCTTCCTATCAGAGAGCCCCAAATCCTGGTATGAGAGCAGTGTGACTTAGAAATCTGGGTGACTTGTGGTACCACTAAGAAGAAGTACTGTATCCTGACCATCATGTCACCTCCCTAGGATGTAAAATAAAAGAAGTGAATATGCTGCACAGAATCCAGGGCAAATGAATCACTTTCTCCCCAGGATTTCACTGGCCATGGCTGAAGTGACCCCTTCCCAGCCCAACCCACCAGAATAAAGACAATCACATCAGAAACCTAATTTATGAGCACAGACCATATTCAACAGCTTCTGCTATGAGACAAGATAGTTAAAAGCGGATAAAGGTATGAATTCAATATACAGCTAAAATCAAAGTCACAAATGAACATTAAAAGCTCCACTCCCTAAGAAAAGGCATTTTCCCATGGGATACACCCAGACCACCGAGAACACATTGACAGTCATTGGTAAAAACCGGCCAAGGGCATTTGAAAATCCTAAGTCTGAGGCTTGCTGCATCACCTACACTCAAAATTAACTAGGAAGACAATTTTTAAAGGAGTTTAGCGATATTTCTGTTTCGTAAGGAAAGAAAAATAGACTCCTACTTGTAGCTCTCTAACTAACCTTCTGGAGGAATGTGAGTGTGGCTTCCTGCTCAACAGAAGGTGTTGACAGAAGTGAGAGTCCCCATGCAGGTTGCAGTGAGCCCTAATCACAGCTGCTCCAAAGGGCAGGAGGGCAGCCCCCTACAAGTCCACAGGGAGTGCTTTCCTGCCCAGGAAAGTACAGAGTCACAAATCCTTCTACTAGGGAGGCAAACTGGTTTGATGGAGAGGAAAGGCTTTGGAGTCCATTTTGCTTAATAGCTGTGACTTTCGGCAAGTTGCTCTTCCTTCAAGTCTCAATTTTCTCATGTATAATATGAGTCCCGCAATACCCACTACTGAGTGTAGTTTATAGATGAATGAAATCACAGATCCACAACACTGCACACAGTAGAAAAATCAAGAAATTTTGGCGCACAGGGGTTCCTCAATAGCTCTCTGCAGATAAAGTGTTTGGGAGGAGTTGTCTTGAGTTGCAGAGGCCAAGTTTGCCCCTGAAGTGTCCAGATACACCTGACATCGGTAATGAAGGCCAGACAGACTAAGGAATGTGGCTGGACTCTGCAACACCTCTCCCATCATGGAGAGACTGGCAGTGATTGTAGACTCTCCAGAAGAAAGCTTAGAGAATCCAAACTTTCCAAATAATCCCAGTGCATTTCCAAACACTGGACACCAGTGGATACCAGAACATCAGACTTACACCCTCTTTCAGGATTTGGAATTTGGGATCCCTGTGAAAGCAACCACTGGCTTCAGCCACATTTTCAGTACTAGAAGCAGACACACATCTCAGAAAGTAAACCAGGGAACAGCAGAACTAGATGTGAAAACCAGAAAGTGCTGCCTCCATCCCACAGGTTCCTTGCTACATCTTAAAGCCGAAAGGCGCCGGATTATCACCAGGACTTTGTCCCAGGTCAGTCAGTGGATGTGCCCAGACAACTAAGGGCACTACTGTCCATATGGGCTAAAACAAAGCCTTCCGCAGAGTGCCGTCAAGGGCTGAAGATGTCCATTTCCTATTGTGACTCCCAATCAAGGCTTTGCAAGTGGTAAAAACTGGACCAAAGGAGCACTAACGTGTATCCCAAGCCCACTCGCAGTGAGTTTTGTATTAAAAAGTCAACTATCTGGGGCTGTATTCCTCCCATTTCTTCATCTACCTACTACATGTTGTGCAGCAGACAAAACTGGAATATACTTACTAAAATATTTTTCATGCTTCTCTAAAGTCTATTTTCTTTCTATCTACCCAGCCTCAAATGAGAATTGTTGTTTTAGACATGGAGCTCAGAGGCCTTCGTGGAGAAACCTCCCAAGTATCATGGCTAAGTGGAGAAACCTAAAATGAAAATCTGAGGAACATCCCAACTTACATTATCAACAATTTAGAAAAATGAAATGCAGAGTCACTGGTTTCCCTCCCTTCAATCTCAGCCTCGTAGGCCAGCTAGAAAAAAACTTGTTTCCACTCAGAAGGCAATTTAGGACAACCTGAACCAATAAAGTCCCTGGCATGGCCTCTGCTCAAATTAATGGGAGACTTTAATTCTATCAGATGTGGTTTTGAACTGATAGTTACCAAAGCAACTAGCCAACAGGGAGCCAAGAGGGGAGCCAAGAGGGGGCCCGCAGATCATTGTGAACCCGCAGTCTGATTTTGGGGCCTCTCCTGTGGCGCAGACTCTTTGAGGCTGTCCGCAGCCTCTGCAGCGCCAGTTCGATCCCGGCCAGCCTACAAGGTCTCACCAAGTGCGGCAGAACCCTCCTGGTTGCCCGCTGCTCCCCTCAGCGTGTATTTTGTCAGGACTGCCAGTTTGATTCCCCACTCTGGCTATGGGATCCTCTCATCCTCCCGCACAACTGGGCCTGTACCCCGGTTCTTGTATAAATAAATAATCTTTGAAAAAAAAAATAAAGTGAAGATTTGCACCCAGGAAGCCGCCTGATCCCCTTTCTTCCAAAAAAGTTTGAATTTACCCTAGTGGAAAAGAAGTGTGAGCACAGAGGACTTTGCCTCCCGCCCTTCGTGACCTAATCATGTGGAGGGTCATCTCCTCATTTTTTATTTATACATACCAGAACTGGGTACAGGCCAGAGTGTGTGGGGGTGAGAGATTCACCAGAGAGAGTGGGGAGCAGCACAGGAGGAATCTACTGAAACACTATTGAGGGGAGCAGGGGAGACAGGAGGGGTCTGCCGCGCCCTGTGGCAGCTCCTGGCCGGGGACCGAACTCATGCAGCAGAGGCTGCAGACAGCCTCATAGAGCTGCGTCTGACCCTTGCTGCCCAGGGAGGTCCTGTGGTCAGCTCCCTGGCCGGTACCAAACTCGTGCAGCAGAGGCTGTGGACAGCCTCACAGAGCTGCATCTGACCCTTGCTCCCCAGGAGCCCTGTGCCTCCTTCCTGAAGGTCCTCTCTGGAGAGTAGCGGCTGGGCGCCCGGGTTAGAGCCTCATCACCTGCCCCCAGGCACACGGTGGGTGGAGAGACCGCTCCCCTTCCTTCGGGGCCGCCATTCAGACCTGGTTGGGGGTGGGGTGCTCTCCCGCCAGCCAGACCTGGGCGGGGAGGAGGCGACGGCCCTGGACTATGTCACCCGCGGTCCCCAAACCCTGAGGCGCGTCCCTGAGATGAACACACGGGTGGGGAGCAGGACTGGCCCGTTGCACCCACCCCAGGTGCACCCACTTGCCACGATGCGCCGGGAGACCAGTCCCGGAGGCGGGTCACGAGGGTCACGCTCAGTAATGAGCCCCGACCCCAGGGTCCTCCCGGCCCAGGAAGATGCCAGCCAAGCCCCCAGGTTCCACCCGCAGCCCCCACACGGTCTCTGCATGCCACAATATCACATCATGGGTCTCCACCGCAGTGGTGCCTGCGGGAGCTGTAGCCACCCGAGCAGGGGCAGGAGAGAGTCTGCTAGTGAAACCTCCCCACCTCACCACAGTGTCCTTCCCCACCCCTCCTTTGGGCTGCAGCCAGAGGACTCCACAGACAAGCAGGAGAACGGAATCAACACCTGAGGTGCGAAGCTCCCAAATGGTCACGTAGAGGCCCCAGCCAGACAGGCACCCCCATGAGGAGAAGGAGGGAGTTTAGAGCTGAAGCACCCGGTGTTCCAGTTCCACGTTATAGCACCTGGGTCCTTTACTGTGAGCAATGCAGACGGTGTCTTGAATGACGACGACATCCTGGACACTACATGAATATCTTTTCCTTTATCGGTGCACCCATCCCGTGCTGTCCTTCTAAGTATCATCTCCCAGGAACCGATCTGCCCAACATGTACATTTTTCCCAAGCTGAGATGACTGCTCTCATAGAGAAAACTGCCATAATTACTGTCATCAGAAACTTCTGGATGTTCTTATGAACCCGAAAACTCCACTTGGCTCTAAACAACTCTGATTTCACTGTTAGAATCATCTCCTAAACAAGGAGAAATGGAAGCTCCTTGACCTATGACTCTGTCGACTGCCCGGTTTATGTTTCACAGCCTTCCTGAGGGCCGGCTGACCTGGACACATTCTGTGGCGCTGAGAGTCTTGAGGGTCTCTGCTCACGCAGGGCCTGGGGGCAGCAAAATGCTGTTGCTCCCTGGCCGCAGTCGGCCACAAGAGGGGCAGCTAACCGGGTCCGACTATGCAGGGCTCAGCCGCGCCCCTCCTGCCCATGGGGCTCCAGCAACCATCCTTCCTCAAGACGCTTGGCCAGATTGTTTTAAATTTATGGTTTTTTTTTAAAAGGTTTATTCATTTATTTATACAAGCACTGGGTACAGTCAGAATCACGGGAGGGGAGAGAATCACCAGAGCCAGAGCGGGGAGCAGAGCAGGCAAAGGACCGAAGCACACTGCTGAGGGAGCAGCAGGCGGCAGTAGAGGTCTGCACGCCAAGTGGGACCCTCCTTTGGTGGCCGGGTAGCAGCCGGGGATCGAACAGGCGCTGCAGAGGCGGCGGGCAGCTTCGCAACCCAGCGCTCAACTGCTGCACC
>NW_023601965.1:0-15699 GCF_014898055.3 Talpa occidentalis
TGAGCGCTGGGCTGCGAAGCTGCCCGCAGCCTCTGCAGCGCCAGTTCGATCCCCGGCTGCTCCCGGCCACTGGAGGAGGGTCCCACATGGCGCGCAGACCTCTCCTGCCGCCCGCTGCTCCCCTCAGCAGTGTACTTCGGTCCTTCTGCCTGCTCTGCTCCCGCTCTGGCTCTGGTGAATTTTCTCACCTTCCATGCTTCTGACTGTACCCAGTGCTTGTATAAATAAATAAATAAATCTTAAAAAAAAATAAATAAAAATAAACAAAAAGAAAAGAATTCTGGGATTTGTGATTGGGGCATTACTCTCAGATTTTGTAGCTCCATAATTGTTCTTTCCTTTGAACTTGTTCTTTGCTGGTCTTGCTGGTCTTGTGTTCGTTGCTGGTCTGTGTATGAACAGATTAATCAAATATGTGGGGGACCCCTATGAATGTATCTTCTCTTTTTTTTTTTAAAGATTTATTTATTTATTTACACAAGCACTGGGTACAGTCAGAAGCGCGGGAGGGTGAGCGAATTCACCAGAGCCAGAGCCGGGAGCAGAGCAGGCAGAAGGACCGAAGTACACTGCTGAGGGAGCAGCGGGCGCCAGGAGAGGTCTGCGCGCCATGTGGGACCCTCCTCCAGTGGCCGCGGAGCAGCCGGGGATCGAACTGGCGCTGCAGAGGCCACGGGCAGCTTTGCAACCCAGCGCTCAACTGCTGCGCCACCGGGGAGGCCCTGAATGTATCTTCTTTTGCCTTGAAAATTCTACCTGTTTTGGCTTTCCTGAACTCTGATCAATGTTTTTTCAACTCAATAAGGACTTAAGCCTTTGAATTTTCGTTCCCTGCTCTATGGCCTGGAAACTGCCTCCAGGTGGTAGATAGGAACATTGTCAGGCATCTTGCTTTTTTTTTTTTTTTTTTTTTCTGCGTCTTTTTCTCAGGGATCCCTGTCTCCATTCAATGTCTTAAAGCATTATTTCATATATTTTGTTTTAATTTCTATTGCTGATAGCAAGAGGTCAGTTGCTGTAGCCGTTCCTCCTTCATGAGGAGGCAAATGAAATATGTTATGTTTTAAAATATGTCACATTTTAAAAACTGTTACAGGGGACTGTGGTGATGGTGCACGGGTGTATTGGTGAAGGAAATTCTATGGGCACTGCACCTGAGGGGGAGGAAAGCAAATATTGTTTAAAAATGAACAATGATGTAAAAAATTAAAAAAAATAAAATAAAAAATAAAAACTGTTGCAGATACAGTTAATTGCGCAACAAATAACCTTTTTACTTTCTTTTGCATTTAACAGGGCATAATACTGAAAGTTTATAATAGAAGTTTTAGAATGTTAATGAGTCAGAAGACAGATTTCTCTGTACAATCTAAAATTTTTGGTAACCAAAACCAGATGGTTATATGACTCAAGATTTTCATACAAATAGTGGATATATGGGAATATAATAGAGATTGAGAGAAGTTTTGGAAGGCCCGTTCTGAAGAGAATTAATGCTATTCTGAGCCCCAGCTTCACGGGGAGATTGATAAAGGATATTTCCCTTTCAGGGTCATGAAAAGGGATGTAGGGGGAACCTGTTTTAGAATTTGATAATATATTTCTTGAATTGGGGCATCTTGTATGGCATCTGAGAAACTGAAAACCTGAAAGGGGGTGCATTATAGCTGCTGGTAGATGAAACAAAGGTAGAGGTTGTATTATAAGGGCTGATTTTTTTTTCTCCAGAATTTTCAGAATGCATGGTTGTTTCCTATTAGCCCGATGTGGGTGCACATGAAGCAATGGAAACAAGGGGGGATTTAACATAGGAATGAGTATGTGACTGTATCATGGGACTAAACAATCTAATTACAAATTGAGACAGTGTGACATCAGTGATGGGAAAAGTCTGCTTGTTTTTTTTATTACATTTAGAAAAACTAACGCCAGTGAACAAATTTAAGAGGTTAGTGGGAGGTAAAATAAATGTCTTTAGCCAATGGGTCCTATTTACTTTCTGACAGAACCCAAGTCTGCAAGGATTGTCAATTTACCTCACTCTAAGGGATGACTGAACCCCATTTCATAGACATTCTCTTTTCTCAACTATCTCGAAAATTGAGAGAGATTAGGGAATATAACTCATTTTGAGCAATAAGTATAAGAATGTCTACTTGGAAGTTACTGAAAAATAACCATTGTTACTGGAAGTTACTGGAAAATAAGGGGGAAGATGAGTAAGGAATCTCTCTAGCGATTTTCCATTTCTTCCTGATTTGAATGTGATAGTGTTTGGAATAGTGGCAGTCATCCTGTGACTGTGGGGCAACAAAAGCTAAGGATAAAGGTTAGCATGTGGAGGCTGGCAGGAAAGGTGACTGCAAGGCTGAGTTCTCAGTACAAGGGTGACATAAGTGCTGGCAAACTCAACCTAATCGTGCACAAGAGGGCTCAGAGCAAACCTGAGGTCTTAAGCTCCGTGGGGGTTTATTTTCCTATTAGACCAGTTCAAGGTTTTGATTAAGGTATGTTCCCTGGAAACTAGCCTCAGGCCCTTATCATCTTCTCTACTTTTCTGTAAGCTACCCAATATCCTCATAATAATTTTCCTTCTTAATTAGTACGAGTCAACTTCTTTCTCTTGCACTTAAAAACCTGAACTGATACAAAACATATAGAATTTCTCATATTTTGACCATTGGGTCAAGAGCCAAGCATTCTATCTGTATTAAAAAGAACTGTGACTCAAGACCAGAAATCTGGCTAACCCTTCTGGTATATAGAGGGTTTAGGTGGCATATTAAATCAGCAGCATCAGGGAAACTATCTCTTTGAAATATATCTCAAGAGACAAGAAATGATAAATGGCTTTTATGTTTACTGTTTGGCTAATTTTGAAATTGCATCACCAACACAGCTGTTGCAATGGCCTTGGGTTGTAAAAAAGTGTCCAGGGAAGTCGAGACTATTTCCTCTCTCCCAATGTAGCCTGTGTACCTTGCATCATGGAATGCAATCTTTTACATTTAGAAGGTAATATGATAATGTGGCCTTTGTGGTATTTGCCCTCGCAGCCATTGTGACTTTGTCATACTTGTGAATTGCACTTTGTTACTGAATTTATTTGTAAATCTTCCTTCTTGCAAGGTAGTAGAAATAGAGGGGCTGTCTTAACATGTGTGAGTATGGAGTGCAGAATGTGCTTGTGGCAGCTGGCTAGAAGTCAAATCGTCACGGTCCTGGATGGTTGATAAGTGGCAGGGTCAGATGGCCATGTGTTGGGTGATTGGGACAGGAAGTTAGCAGCCAAAGCAGCATTTGGGAGACATAGAGGAATACACAGCCCCCTCGTTAGTCAAGCACTTCTGGTCAGGGAACATGGGGTCTCCTGCGACTGGTACTTTCTAGAACTCTGCATCTTTTGGTGCTGGCATTTGGCTTGGAGGAGGTAGGTCTGAAAATAGAGAGTGATATTATGGAGAGAGGTCCTTGATGTCATGGGTCTTACAAAGCTACCAACCGGGAAGGTGCCAGTGCCACTTCGGGCTTCAGCAGTGACTGCACATTCATTTCATTGTTTATTGTTGTCGCTGAAGTGGTTTGCTTTCTTTGATTTCACATGTTTTTGAATTGTCTGACCATGGCATTTGGAATAAAGCCCTCACTATACATCCTGTTAGGGAGGGAGCTTTATTTTTTTTCCCAAATGCTATTGAAATTATAGCCCTGAACAATAGGGTAACATTCATACACTGGAGCCCCATTAAATTATTATTTTTTAATAGTGGAAATGTTTCTGAAATTGACTGGTACAATGTATACATGCTGAGTCTTCACTATATTATTACTTTTTGGCAGTGGGAGGGGCTGAGAAAATGGAATAAAATGGCCCCCAAATCTCAGCAGTATATCATGGCGGTAGGAAACACATACTTATACTTTTTTAAAAAAAGATCTGGAAAATATAGTGCTGAGGGAGGTTTACCTGACAAAGTTCACTTTGGAAGTAACGTGGCGACTAAATTATTATTATTGCCATGAAGGTGATTTAAAAGAAAAAGCTCACATCCTTAGTGCTTACACTATGTGGTTGACTTTTGTGCAGAGCTGAGCCTTCTTTCCATCTTTGCACATATTTCAGATTTTGTTTGCTCTGGTTAATGATTTTAAAATAGCAAACTTTCTCAAATAGGTACTCTAGGGTCAGTTGGTACCTGGTGCAGGGGGAAGAAATTGATGAAGATCAAAATTCTAACCCAAACTTGCTCGACCGTGCTCTCTATGTTCTGGCCTCCCTGGCTGTTCCCGACTGGTCCATTGCTCCCGAGTGGGAGTGCTCAGCCTGATAAATCACAGGCTGCCCCTCAAGCTATCCGAGTGGGAATGGATGGGGAGGCCAGATGGAAGGAAGTGTGCCTGGCCCTCTGTCATCCCTGGCCGGCTGCCATCACCCGGACACTCTGCATTCCTTGCTGAGGGAATGTCACCGTCCTGCCTGCGTGATGGGCTGGCCATCATCAGAGCCCTCCCAAGCAAGATGCAACCCTGTGCCATGTTGTCATGGTTACTTAGCCATTTCCCCAGAGTTGTGACATCAGTGTCTCCAAGGGGCAAGAGCTCTACCTCATGCATATGCATGTGCTCGGCAGGGGCCTTGCCACATCTGAGCATCTTACAATATTTATAGGAGAAAATGGATCGAGAAGGAGGGAAAGGTGACTTAGAGAATGAAAGTGAAAATGACAGGAGGGCACATTATTAAATGAAGGCACGAAGGGACCTGCTGACCGAATTGGGGAAAGACGGCAAGGG
Organism: Talpa occidentalis; assembly: GCF_014898055.3. NCBI lineage: Eukaryota > Metazoa > Chordata > Mammalia > Eulipotyphla > Talpidae > Talpa > Talpa occidentalis. The sequence goes on from NW_023601965.1 coordinate 4,795, forward strand.
TTAATGTTGTGTCAGGATTCCGGCTTTAAATGAACCATCTGCTTGGTCACACCAGGCTCTCACTCACATTTTCAGAGCTTTATGCTTTTTAGATGGTTTTCACAGACAATATCAGATTTCACTCTCACAACGACCTATGGCGACAATATGGCCAGGGAGACCACCAACGTGCATCCAATGGAGAAACTGAGACTCAGAAAGCTTGCCCCTTGGAAAGCTCTTTCTAGAGGCCAGACCTCCAAACTCCCACCTCAGTGTTCCTGTCTGTTCCCATTGTCTCCAATCTTGAAGGACTTGATAACTTTCTGAAGGCAGAGACTTTTGCAAGGACAGCAATAAATGGTGATCTCCGCTAGACTGTGAACTCTTCCTGAGGTTTTTGTATTGACGTATTGTTTGAATCTCTTTTGTATTGACAACACCTCCCACATAGTAGGCACCTAATGAATATTGAACTGAGAAACATTTCATGTCTGAGGGACCCCAGGGTTTCATAAGAAGCCAATCTACTGCTTTGCATTGCAAATGTGCCAATGCCAAATTAGAAGTTAACAATGTCCAAAATAAAACAGTGATGTTTTAAGAGTAGGCCATCTGGGGAGCCCTCTGGTTAAATGCGATGCAACTTGAAGTGGGCGGCCCCCGCCTGGACTGATAGTCTGCTTCCCAGAGTCTTCCTATGACCCAGTCAATTACCCAAACTCCACACACCCCACGGAGTAGCGTAGGAGCTCTGTGCTCTGGTGCAGGCGGCAACAGAGGGAGCGGAAAACCCAGTAGGTACAAGATTACTTAGTGCCGTGTAATTGTCACATCAAGGAAATCCTGCAGTTTGTCACAAGTTATTTAACAGTTGAAGTGACTAAGACAGAACCATGAAAGGTAGACTAAACCAGGGATATGTCCTGAATTAATGGCACATAGGGGATTATTCATGGGAAAGTCCACCCCACTTATGACAGGGCAGCTGTGGCATTCTTGCCACAAATGAGCTTGTGCTGTGAGCCTGGGGATGCTGAATCCAGGTTAATTCCCTACTCCGGGGGAGGGTTTGTAACAGACAGATCAATCTGAGTTAGCATGAGCATGAGCAGGTGTCTGTGGCAGAGATTCTGGGGGTTGAGAAGTATGTCTCTTCTACTACACCTCTTTGGGCAGGTCCATATGGGGGTTCAGATTTTCCATGTCTCGCCTATAAAGAATGGCTAATGAGCTGACTTGTGGCCTTTATTTCTAAACCCCAACTGCAGCTGGAATGAGGCCAAGCCCATTCTGTCCTTCTAGAATCAATTCCTTCTCAACAAATTACTCCAATATGTTTGTAGTATCTTAAAACAACAACCAGATTATTATACCTTATGATCTTGCAATCAAGAATTGGGGCAAGGCTAGGCTTTTGTGGCATCAATTGAGGCTGCTTGGAGACAGTTGAGGCTGCTTCCCTGTTTGAGGTTTGGTGTGGCTGTTTGAAGGCTGGACTCAGCTGGTAGTGTCAGTTGGGAGTGACAACTACATGCCACCTTCCGGCACTGCCTTTTCAGAGTAGTTGGATATTTTTCATGGTGGCTCAGGAATAACTATTTCAAAAGAGCAGGGAGGGTACTCTAACTCTGATCTTGGAACTCTAAGAACAACACTTCTACATTTTACTGGTTGAGAACATAAATTCAAAGGGAAGGGTTTACACTCTACCTCTGAATGGGAGTGATTTGCTAAGAGCATCATGTTCTTGTCCCTCTGCTCTGAATGGGGAAATTGTGCAGTTGTATTTAATGTAGTATCCTTAAATGATACTTGAGAGAAAACCATAATTTGCTGTTGGCATCAAGAGAATTTATGAAACAGGTAGCATTTTTCGTCCTCTTCTTGCTATGTTAGTTCTCTGTTCCCTGGCTTCTTCCACTCTTGCCCTTCTCCCCACCCAATGGTCTGTATCTCCTTGCCTGGAACCCTTGCTCACTTCTCCAGCTGCCAAACTGGAAATTGCTCTTGTTCTGGCATGAGCAGATGCTACACTAGGTATGACTCCTCCTAGAAGTGCTCTTCAGAACTCAAAGGAGTGACTCTAATGGTAGAATTTATGCACTGTTTGATAAAAATCTTTCAAGACATGAAACACTTTGCATACTCCTCATATACCTCTGAGCAGGTGGCCTGTTGTCCTGGATAGACCATTAGAGGCAGGTAGGAAAGGATTATTTAGTGGTCAGTGTGTGTGTGAGCGTTTATACACAGTTTCCTTTAAAGTGCTTTCTTACTCCTCCAACACTGATGGAACATGTAATATATGCCAGGCATAGTATTCAGCTGGGGAAGAGATGGGGGTGTAGCCCTGAGTTGGGGGGTGGCAGTTGAAAAGACCAGTACGGACAATCTCCTGCTTCTCTCTCATTTTCCTCTCTCTTGACAAATCAAGAAGTAGCAACATCAATCTCCTTGAGTGTTGCCTTTTCTAGCACACCCAGGAAACTGCCGCCCCAGTAGCAGTGAGGTGAGGAGTAGGTATGGAACCAGGCCCACCTGCACTTGGGCTGCAGCACAGGGCTGACTCCGCCCACCCCTCCTCCTCCCTGTGCTCTGCCCTCAGAGCTCTCCACAGCACCTCCATGCAGGTAACTGCTCAGGTGGACAGCACTTTCTGTCTTGACTCACACTTAAGACATTTCTCCTGATAATACTTTTCAAATTCATTCTATCACTGGGTAACACACTGCCACAACTTCTTAAAAAATGCCCACTGATTATCTCATAGACCTATAGTTCAGAAGCCCCAGTGGCTATGACTGAATTCTCAGCTGAAGGACTCAGTAGGTGAAATCAAGGTGTCACCTGGACTGGACTGTTATGTGGAGGCTCTGCGGATGAGTTAACTTGCTAACTCAGATTGTTGGCAGGATCAAGTTCCTCATAGTTGTTGACAGAAAGAAGCCTTCACAATAACATAGATAGTTAATTAACACATTTGTCTGTTATGTCTTTTATATACCATATTCTTTTGATAAAGGAACCTAGAAAAAAAGAAAATGTTATTAAGAAAGTCATGAAGATGAGAGAATACATTTACAGGATGTATTGGAGACTGTCAATTATGTAAGTTTCTGGTGTCTGCCTACAAAATCTGCATGTAAGTGGACCCACCGAATTTAAATCTGTGTTGTTCAAGGGTCAACTGTATATTGCTGAAAGACTGGAATATTGACCTGTATGAAATGCTTTCTTACAAATGACAAAATATGAAACAATTTTGTTATATATATTCACTAATCAGATGTTGGAAGTTGAGGGAGAATATTTTCAAATTATTGCAATGAAGTTGTGATTAGGTTTGGGTAAGAGCCAGATGCTTTTTTCTCTATTTCTTGAAGAGTCAGAAAGAAGCATTTTGAAAAGAATGGGAAACCATTCATTCACAACTGAAAGGATTTATCAAAAAATCTTAAATGATCACTCAGTAAACCCCCTACCCCAATCACATGACACCTTTTTTTCTGCAAAAGTCTCCAGGACCTCTCCAAATAGATTTAGTGGCTATTCCCAGGGTACTTTTATTGTAGGTCCCATGGCAGAAAACCCATGACTGTGACAACTTGTGTCTCTGATTCCTCCAACCAACAGTTGTGTCATCTGTCTCATGGTTCCTTGGCTAGTTCAGAGTCTGGTTTATGCTGGTTATGCTCCAGAGTGTAGTTCCATGACAGGGCAGGCTTAGGACAGAATTCTTACCTCTACCTATTCCTCGAGGGAGACCAGTGTTATGGAGAACCATCAATGGGGAAATGGATGCTTGGATTATTAAGATATGTAGAGAAAGGAATGAACCAATTTTGCTGTGTTGAGCTATGCCAAAGCTCTGTTCATTTATTCAGCAAGAACATGCTGCTTACTGTACGGCAGGCTAGGAGTTAGACAATGGTGATAAACATGTGAGTAAGTCCAGGGCATGCTCTGAGCATGGGGAAGTCAGGGCACGACAGATGTGCCTCTATTCAGGAAGCATTGTATGAAAGATTCATAGTCAGTTGTTTCTCCTTTCTTTTTCTTTTTTTCTTTTTATTGAATAAAACATACATACAGAAATTGCACAAATCCTAAGTGTAGAGCTCAATGAATTTTCACAAATCGAACAATCCACATAAGCAAAAACCAGATCAGGAAACAGAACATTACCCACACAGTGGTGTATTATTTTTTCCATTCCCGCAGTCATTACTTTACCCTGCTGGACAGTGCTGGGCTTCGGGGTGATAGATGACTCCAGACTCTCCCTGTAAGCGAACAAACGAGGTGGTGTGCCCTTCCTGCCTTGGACACTGTCTTGATGATATTCTCTGCACACTGATGCTCAGCAGGAGATACTGAACTTCCAGTTTTCCTTACTCAGAGGTCATGGATGGCCCAAAACATGGCATAGAAGAAGGCAGCCAAGGTTTATTTCATATCTTCTATGTGCAAAAATGCTTTGTGGCATGTCAGCATTAGACAGAGTGTTTTAGAAGCAATCTGTTTATGAGAACAGAATATGTAACAGGATACATCATAATGTGGAGCAGTATATAAAAGGATATGAATGAAAGATATGCCAGTGCTTGGGGCGATTTGGGGGATTCCATCAAGGTTCTTCAGGAGCTATTTGCAGGGTCTTGTATAAGTGGTTAAGGGGGTAAGCGGGGGGCAGGATTGTGGCACCCAGATACAAGGCAGCTCTCCTTTTATGGCTTCTCATATTGGGATTCCAAGGAACCTTATTTGTAAAATAAGGCTTGTCATTGAGAAAGCCTCCTACACTGGTGGAAGTTGTAGGTGAGGAGGGAGAGCTCTCCGAATTTGGTGCAGGGCAAGTCTGGAATGGCAGGCAGGGGTAGGTGCGTCTGGAAAGGAGGGCTGGGTAAGCCCAGGGCAAGTACAGCTCTTGGGCTACCACCTTGTGACTGAGTGAGTAGGACTGGGAGGCACTTGAGGCCCTGGAAAAGTTTTGACTCACGAGAAACATTCAGCCTTGTCACACACTGGTTTGTGAGCCTATTCCCTGTTAGCTTTGAACTCTAGATACATTCTTATTGGATCAAGAAAGTATGAGTAGCCATGGTGAAGCATACAATAACTACCTTTCTTTGCAAACAATCTGACATCTGCTAAGGAAAAAACAAGCCTTTTCCCTTTCCTGGGGCTTCTGTTCTTGCCTATGTAACTAGAGCTAAGGATAAGTGGCATTTTCCTCTGCAGCCCGAGTGTTTTGTTTTTTATTCATGATCCACATCTACATAACTTCCCAAAGTAATGTTTTTCTCTAATAATACGGACAACCTGTGGCAATTTATGAAAATGTTACTATGAATTTCTGATCATATTGCCTACCAATCTGGCCAAGGACTGGCCATATTAGCAGAAGGTATGTAGTTTAAAAAGCCTAGATATTCCTTTGGAAAGTAACAAGTGCCTCTGAGTTTTCCAGCATGTTGTTTGGTGCAATCCAAATGAAACTCCAATGGCTGCTGTGACCATATTGGAGAACGAAGTGCTAAGAATTCTAGATTCTAATTCTAGAAAGCTTTTCTGATGATGCTTCTTAAAAACCTGTAATCACACAGACACAATTGTGGAAAGACGACATTTGCTTTTTTGTATGAGGTTTGCTCTCATTTCCTCTAACGTGACCACATCCATCACACCTGTAAGTGCACTCCAATCTGGTTCCAGATTAAAAAGAAAACAAGCAACCTCAGTCCCCAACATGCACACAAAACACCATCACCACCGAGAACCACCTCTCCACACCAAGACCCCACAAACTTTTAAAAGGTGTGTCTAACTTGCTGTTGAGGTAGCTCTCAGACATGGCAACATAACTAATTTATGGTCTCTTCCTCTGATTAGCACTGGTCATTACCTCTAACTGAAAAGTGGTTCTCTATTAGAGCTGTTCTTCATCGCACTAATATCCGTTTCTTCATCAACATTGAATTCTTCAATCTTTTGGCATTTCAATTACATTGTAGAATGAATTTATAAAATTTGCACATCTATGCTTTTTTCTTGTTCTGAAAACTTTAAAGAAACTTTTCATGCATGTCTCCTATTTCCCCAACCTGCACACACACTATGATTTAAGTAGATTTCCAAGTGTTGTGTGCATTTTGAATATTAATTGTACATTGCAGATTCTCAGAAAATGTGTATATCTGAAATGGAGAGACAAAATAAACAAGAAGGAAAGGTTAAAATGTAGAAACTCCTTGAAAGCAGAGACTTGTTTGCGTTGTACATGGATTCATCCTGACCTAAAATAGTGCCTGAATTACTGTAGGACGGTAATTTGTTGAATAACTGAATTCACAGGGTATAGATCATTCACAGGACACTGGATTTAATGGTCGTGCCAGAAAATATATGTCCATTTATAAATCCCTGAAAACTGTGAGTGTGATCTTATTTGGGAAATGCAACTTTTCAGATGCAATTAACTTAAAAATCTTGAGATGAGAACATCCTGAATTATCTGAGTGGACCCTAAATCTAATTATGTGTCCTTCAATGTGGCACAAAGGGAGTATTTGACAGCAGAAGAGGAAGAAATAATGTGACCATGGGGATAGAGTTTGGAGCAATGCAGGCACATGTCAATTTGCTCTGGAGCCACCTAAAGCAGGGGGAGGTGAGGAAAAAAATTTCCTTGGGCTTCTCTGGAAGGAACATGCTGACATCTTGGTGTCATACTTCTGGTCTCCAAAACTGTAAGAGGTTAAATTCCTATTTTTTGAAGGCACTGAGCTTGTGGTGATTTGTTATAGTAGCCACAGGAAACTAAGAGAGGAACAAAAGTGAAAACCTGGCTCCTTTACAATGTGTCTGCCTGAGCTGACACCTAAGAATAAACCTATGGTGGGACTGGGGTATTAGAAAGCGCTTTTGGTTTTGTGTCCCTTCTTGGTGTTGACAAGGATGGAGGCCTGCATGGCTGAGTTGTCTTGAAGAAGCTGTTTGCTCTGTGAAACACACATTGGCCCTGTGTGTGGCTGTGGCAAACAGCATTCTGCAAGTGGGGATCCTCTGGACATGGAACAATCTTGGACCTTTCTTGAACGGCACATGGTGTGGGTTGTAAAACTTTGAGAAGTGGAGAATCGGAAAGCACTGGTAAATTGGAAGAGATCTGAAAGATCATATACATACAAAAGGAGACTAGAAAGCAGTGACATAAGCCAAGGAAGGAAGCTTGGGGAGGTGGCTTGCTGATGCCCCAGGCCCATCAGACACAGAGGGCTGCTTCCGCTGGTGGAAGGGACACAGATCATTTCTGATGAAGGCCTTTTCATCTGCATTTGAATTTAACTACAGATACCTGAATGTTTGCATTCAAATCTCTCCTCCTTGCTAGTTGATAATGACTACATTTGGCCAAAAAGGAAAAAGCAAACTGACAAACGCACTTATTTTTTCACCTTACACACGCAAGGGGTGAGCTGGTTGGCTTGTAACCAGTTTTGCCAAAACTATGGCATGCTTTGAGGTCCAGGGGGACTCAGCTTTGATCTTGAGAGAGGCTGTGAGGGGTTTGTTTTTCACAGGGGCTTTAGCCTACAGTTAAGTGCAAACACCTGCTGAAGTACTGGTAATTAGTAGGTAATTAGTAGTTAATGTTCTTAGAATTTAAAAAGAAAGCTTACATAAGTAATTACTTACTATTTCTTATAATGTGCTGCTTTTCTTGAGATTTCATATCCCCAGAACATTTGCCAAGTTCCTAGGTTCCTCAACGTACTAAATTGTTTATTAATTACACACGTATATTGCTTTCAGAAAAAAAGGAAATACATTAAATGTTGGAAATAGGAATGAGTTATCTTTTAAATTACAGCAGAGAACTCATTAAAAATTACAAAATATGGGACTGGTAGCAGCTTGGGATGGTGGCTTTGATTTTAAAAAATTTGGATGTGACTAGGAAGGAAGAGATGGATAGAGAAAGAATGTTCAAGAGCATTTAATAAAACACTAAGTGTTAAATACATTTCACAGAAGGGTCCTTTTCATGTCAGCAGACACACATCTATGCCTTGGCTTGTCAGAAGGACCGCCAGGGCTCCGATTCTTAGGGGTGAGCACTGCCAAGAGAAGCTAAATGGCTCTAACAGTCTCAGGCTCTCGAGGTGGCTGAAACAGAGGGACACTGGAACACATTAATTAGTGTGCTGTAAATATATTTCAAAGGATTTTTGCTTTAGAATTTTTAAAGCAAATTTCTAACCCCTAAACCCTGGAGTCTCTCCATGCCAACTGGAAATGGGCATTCATTCATTTACTTTGTTTAGAGGCTAGAGCTTTGAGAAATGAATCTGAAATCTGTTCCTTTCTTTCAGTCACTTCAGAACCTTTAGCAAAACAAGCTTATAACTTCAGCTTGCTCATCCTTAAAATGGGATAAGAGAAGTATCTCCCTTTTTTCCTTCTATGCCCTGCCACTACACACAGATCTCTCACATAGGAATGTCGATATGTCACCTTTTACTGTCACCATGGGGGTGGAGGTCCCAAATTGTGGAGCCAGTTGCCATAGACGTACCTAATAATACACATAAGTAAGAATAATAACTAGGTGATAAATATATATGCTTCAGTTTCTAATTATTCCATACAGCATTGACTTCATTACTTTTCAGCTAATCACTGGTTGACTCTATGGAATTCCCAGTTAAAGCATCTTTTGAGAAATTATTAAAGCAGTATACTTGAATAGAAGTAACTGAGAATTGAAGTCAAGATTCTAGAATCCAGAGAGGTCAGATTAGAAGCCCCCTCAACACATGATGCTCAGAAAGGCTATTTGCTGCTCAGGGACTGTTTGTAATAATTGTTCAAAGGAATGGAGGCAAATAAGGGAAAAATAGAAAGTTAGGGAAAAATAGACCCTGAGCTGGCAGACATTTTAAAACCATTTGTTCTTCTCTGAACATTTGGGAAACTAATCCCAAATAAAAGCAAATCTCCCCTTTTAAAATACTATCAGGAAAGAAGCTTTTTAACATTTTCTTGAAGATATTTTTAAGAACATATAACTGACATTTTTTAATACACTACTATTTATATCCACTTTACTTTGGGCATCTTAAAAAAACAAGGATAACCCTCCTGAATTCTTCAGGAGCATTTTTAGTTCTTTTCTCAGTTATTTCTACTCCAGAGAAAAGAATATTCCTTAGCCTTTCCTCACACATCCTATTTTCCATATCTTTTGTCCTGTGTGTGTGATGAGTGTGTGTGTGTGTACACATGAGTATGGGTGCACATGTATGTGGTTGTGTTATTTTTATCAATGCACACTTTTTCTCACCCCATTTGTATTATCCATTCATTGCTTATTTGTTATTGTCTGTTTCACTCCCACTTAGATCATCATCTCCACCAAGAGAGAGATTTTGATTATGTTATGGAGCAATATATATCCAACACCTAGCACTTGTATTGTGTCCCGTCATTTTTTCAGTGTACCAAGGACACTTGCTAATTTCCCAGAATCTGACTACTACCTCATCTTGCTGCTGATGATATATACACTAAATAATTACTACACATTGTTGACCTTTCTGGAATCTTAATTTTGAAAACATCTATTCCTAATTGGTTGATAAGTAAGAAAAGTAGATCAGAATCAGAAGTCATTATATATTATTTGTAAATAAATAAATGTGTTCTTGTATCTATACATATGGTTTATAACTATCATTAAGTGAAGGTTTCCCAGGCACGATGATGATAAGAATTATAATCTTTACTGAGTATAGACAGCTCAGACAAATTAATAAGAAATGCAATAGATAAGTAAACATTACTGATTAATAAATAATTTTCAAAAGAAGAAATAGATTGGTTAGTAAGTACACAGGAAAACATTGGATTTTACTGCTCACCAAATAAGTACAAGTTAAAATGAAGGGAGATATTCATGCTTATATTAGCAAGGATGTAAACAATTTCTGATTTTCTTTTTTTACCCGTAGATATTTCTTGGTTTATTTGTGCTCTTCTATCATTTTCATTTTGGTTTTAATTTTCGTTTTTGCTTTTGTTTCTTTGTTGCTCCTTTTTTGATGAGTAAAATTCCACCTTCCCTTGGAATTAATTTTGAGGAAGCTCATAAACTTCTGGGGGTAATTTATTTTCCTAAATGTACTTGTCCTTAAAAACTTTCTTCCTCTTAAATTTTTTTGATTCTTTAACCTGTTTATGTTTGGTTTTTTAAATGATAAATTTTTGAGTTTTCTTGGAGTCCATAGTGATATACAAAATTTTAGTGAACTAGGAAATTTTCAGGAGGAGTATAAATCACCAGCCATAAAATGAGCTATAGGCTCTTTCTAACCTGTTATTCACTCTGCTTTTCAGTTAGGTGTGCCTGTTTTCCTTGTAGTTATTTTGGAATGGACGACTCTAGAATTATTTATTAGACAGATGTTCTGAAAGAAAGACAGGCAGCTGAATCTCAGTTTTTTTATGTGTCATGGACAAGAGATTTGGCACACTGAGTCCAGCTGCAAGATTCAGTATAGCAAAAGTGGCAAATGTCTAATGCTTGGTCCCTCAATAGATGGAGCGGAGCTGTGAGCATGTGCACGGAGGAACCATATTTCACTGGCAGGAGAGGGACAAATGTGCCCTCTCGGTCTCCAACTTTTGCTAAACTGCAGTGGCACAAATTCAAGTTTCAAAGAAGTACCCTAAGCCTCTGGTTCTTTTGGATTGTAGCTGTCTGTGGTTTTACAGTGTCGATTGCCTGGGCTTACGACACTCGGGAGTGGTAACAAGGACCTGAGGATTTCACGCTGAGGCTGGCGCTGTTTACTCAAAGCCATCTTGGAAGTTCACAGAAGCAGGGGCTGGCTCTTTTCTATACTGGGTTCCTTGGGGGGT
>NW_023601966.1:0-15692 GCF_014898055.3 Talpa occidentalis
GTATTCCTCTGAGCATGACCTCTGCCATGTATTCCTGGAGTTAAACAGAGTCTATTGCCCTGGGTCTCCGTTCCAAAGCCATTACATTTTAGGTTCCAGGAAAACTTGGTCTCCCTCCAGTGAACTAGTGTGAATGATTCTAGCCAGGGCTCATACTAAGAACATGTGAGCTAGGAGAACTTTGGGGATCCCCTTTGATCTCCATGCTGAGAATCTGAGTTGAATATTTGATGGGTGGATGTTTTCTCCAGCTGCTCATGAACATCATTTTTTGTGATCGTGTCATCTTCTGCTGAGAGCGACTCTCCCAGACATTCCTTTGAATCATCCTGTTGGATAAATTGCCACATGCTTCCTGCTTCTGTCTCCTTTGTGCTGCAGGATGAGCTCATCCTCCCTCCTTGATGTCGATATACTCTGACACATGGTCCATTTGGGTTGTTGTCTAACCATTTTCTTAGAACTTGGTGTCATCAGTTCTTCTCTCTAGCCTGGCTTAGTGGGGATACCTGCCCTTTTGTGTAAACTGAACCATAGAATGAAGACAAACCAATGCATAGACAGGCCATGGGACAGGAAAGAATTCCCATGCATTTACTGAGTGCCGTTTTTGGGCCCAGCTTTGTCTTATATTCTCTGAGCAGTAGAAATGAATTGATGGAGGCCAGGTTGGGCCAAAAGAGACAATCTGTGATTCAGTTGAGCACTACAATAGGACCCCAAACTTAGGAGTGAGCCCATGGATTGGAGGTCAGGATGGGTGCCTGGGGGAAGCAGGGTTTACTGGAATCTTAGGGATCTGAATAGTCAGAAAGGCAGAAAGGCAGGGGGAAAGTATTAACCAGACACCAGCCTGTGCTTTTTTTTTTTTTAAGGTTTATTTATGCACACAAGAACTTGGGTACAGGCCAGAGGTGTGTGTGGCGGGGTGAGAGGATTCACCAGAGACAGAGTGGAGAGCAGAACAGGCAGATTGACTGAAATACATTGCTGAGGGGAGTGGCAAGCGAGTCAGGAGAGGTCTGCTGTGCCATGTGGGTCACCTCCATCATGCTGCAGTGGCTGTGGATAGCTTCATAGGCTGCGTCTTAACCCCTTGCGCCACCAGGGAGGCCCCAGCCTGTGCATTCTTTAAAGGTCAGGGCTGTGGTCTCAGTCAGCCTGGTGCACCACTCAGTGACCAGCTCTTGGTTGGCCTCTGACAAGTCTATGTCAAATAGAATAAGGCTTTGGGGTGCAGACAAAGGAATAGACTCCTCTCAGTATCAGCCTTGTTGATGCAAACTCCCCTCAACTTCTAGTGGCCTCAGTTACTTAGCTCTACCAAGGCAGGTCCACACCTGCCAGTTAATGCAAAGGGTCCTCCATGCTTGAGTTATCTGGGAGCCTGTAATCTGATTCCCCAAGAAAAAGGGGACTTCTGTTGGGCCCAGAATCAAAGCTACGTATGAAATTATGTTGATTTGTGATACAGAGAGGTGGGAAAACTTATCCAGCAGCATTGATTCAACTATTTAGTATTTACTGAGCCTTTCCCTGTTTGCCTATAAAAGGTACTGGGTGTATGATGATAAACAGGAAGGACAATCCCTTATAAAGCTAAAATTCTAGCAAAGTGGAGTTCAGTCCATAAACAAGGAAAGAAATGAACAAGATAATTTTAGGTGGTGATTTGTTATGATAAATAATTGAGAGTTTTTGGTGGGTAGAAGCAACTTTAGATGGGGGCTTTCTGCAGAGGGTCCCTTTGTGCAGAGCCCTGATTGACAGAAAGAACCCATCCAGGCTATGATCGGGGGCAGGGCATCTTAGGGGTAGGACTGTACTTCTCCTGACATCCCGCCTGTGTCAGGAGTTTGCAGCTGAGGGCTTGGACAGAGGATTAATATTTAATGTCTGGCATTAAATCTTCTTTCTTAATTCACAGACAGCAGTCATCAGTTATGACTACCTTACCTCCCTGAGGAGTGTCCCCTACGGCTCAGAGGAGTACTTGCAGCTTCAATCCAAGGTAAATATGTGGGACTCGTCTGAGCCAGAGCAGGACTGGGTGAATCTGGAAGTGGCCACAAAGCCAGCCAGCTTCCTGTGTGCCTGTAGAAGTGGGCATGAAGCAGTGTGGTGGGGTCGGAGGCTGGAGCTTGGCAGGAAGAGGGAGGACCAACTTTTCCTTCACTGAGAGGTGTGTTAGTGCTGATGAGCCAGGGTGCCAGGCAGACATCAAGCTGGATCCCTTGGCACTGAGGTCATTCTGCAAGGTGCAGTATGTGTTTCTGGGGAACACAAGTGTCTGGGATGACTCAGAGGGGATTCCTGAGATACCTCAGCTCCTTTCCAAACTGCTCTATCAGGCAAAACCCAATTCAAAGAGGTTAATTGCTTTCCCATCCCCTGAAGGCAGGGTGTAGTGGTGAACCACACACTCTCTGTCTTCACTCGAAACAGGGTATTTGATTTTGATACTACAATGAGATGGCCTGGAGAATTGGGTCATCGAGCACAGGGTCTTTTTGTTGGACGTCAGTTGAATTTGGGGGTCAAGTATAGATACCTAACATTCCTCCAGAGAGAGACTTATTACAGATCTGCGTCCGTCTTTGCTCAGCATAGAATGCCCTTTGCCCCTTAGAAAATTCCTAGTGATCCTTCTGCTCTGCAGCTCAAACACCTCCCCTTTGTGATAGTCACCTTGTCAATCATCCAAGTTGGAATAATTCATAAAAAAATAAAATTTTTTTATTGTTTTATATATATATTTTACCTTTTTTTTTTTTTTTTAACAATGTTTGCTTTCTTTTCTCAGGTGTAGTCCCCATAGAATTTCCATCACCAATTCACCCATGCACCATTATCCATTTTAAAAATTTTATTTAAACTTTTCATTATTCGATCTTTGGCCATTAACAAAAATGGAGAAATAGTTTGATGAACCCCTATGGGAATGTCATTCAGCTTCAGAAATTATCGACACTTTGCCAAATCTTGTCTCATCTATTCCCTTCTTCATACACTCATTTCTTTATTATTATGTTTTGCTGAGATATTTAAATCTTAGGCATCATTTATTTTATCTATACATACTTCAGTATGTACCTCTGATAAGGGCCCTTAAACAAAATACATTACCAGGCTCATACCTAATAAAATTAATTGTAATTCCTTAATAACCATTAATAATTAGTCCATATTTCAATCTGTCTTTGCCCCAAAATGTCTTTTTACAGTTAGTTTGTTCAAATCTAGATCCAGACAAGGTACCTATATTCTGTCGTTTGGCTCCCATTTCCTAAATCTTTTAAAATCTGTAACATTTCCCCCTCCCCCATTTCTTTCTTTCTTTTTTAATAGCTATTTGCTTGTTGAAGAAACCAGATCATTTATCCTGTAGAGTTTTCCACATTCAGGATTTGGCTGATTGCATCCTCAAAGTGTCATTTAATGGGAAATAGATTCATATGGCACACTATTCAGAATATGTAATATTTGAACATACAAAATGATCCTTCCATCCCTGTCCCTCAGGTACCCAATTTTCTTGCCTGGAGGCGATCATTATTTCTTGTGTTTCCTTCCAGAGATAACTTCCTATTTGAATATAATCACTCTATCTTCTTTATTTCTGGCACAGATGGTAGTTGGTTATGTGTCTTTCTCTTCCTGTAGCCTATCAGTTCTTTTATATCGGGGATCAGATCTTTCTTTTTTGTATCTTCTTCCTTGAGCAGTGATGCCTAGGACTGAGTTGATTTAATGTCTGTTCAATGCCAGGCTGCACCCTGCTAATTCCTTGCCTTTGGAGAGGCCCTAGAAAGAATGTAAAATTTGTCATCAAAATAACCTTTTAGAGCTGCCATTTTCTTTGTTGTGGCCTGGAGATGGTTTTATTACTTACTGAGGAGTATGTAGCTAATATCTGAGACAGTGCCTTGTGAAATGTGAAAGTAGCTATCAAAAGCATGTATCAAGAATAAATCAGATGTGTACTAGAAGGTAATCTTTGTGAGGACAGAGACTTGGTCTGTGTTGTGTGCTTCCATGTCTGTAGCACTGACGACAGTACCCAGGATACACCAGAGATAACTTCCTCAGCAAGTAGGTCCTGGAAAACAGGTTTGTTGAATGCATAAATGAATGAATGAATGAAATGTTAGTTTGTAGTGAAGGACCTGAAACTTAATGCTCCCCTGCTCCACTTTTTCCATCTGCCCTCTGCAGAGCAGGCAGTGTTGGGTACATCGTGAAGTCAATTGTCCTTCATGTGTAAGTCATCTGAAAGGCAGCAGTGCCGCAGCTCCTGGAGAAGTTGACAACTTTGGGAGACTCTGTGAGGAAAGTGCAGACTGGCATTTGACAAGAGGGCAGCTTGTCGTGGCTGGCACCAGATAACAGGGTGGAGGCTGGTCCTTGGGAGTTACGCCTGGGGAGGGGAAGCCGGCTGGCACTGAAGAGCCCAAGTAAATACTGCAGGAGTGTGTTCTTCCATCAGAGCCCTTATCCGTTCTCGTCCTCCTCATGACTGATAAAGGAGTGAGTGAAGGGTAAAACATAATTATCTTACCTGTCAAGCCCGCATCCCCAGGTCCCAGAGTACACCAGCACCGGGAGATGAGCTTGGCAGGCAGCGATGTTGAGAAGACTTTCAAGGTTAGTGCTCAGCTGCCTGGGATCTCAGTGACTCAGCTCATCAGGAAGGGGTGGGAGCCAAGGTGAAGGAGCTAGCTCTGGGGGCCCAGAGGTACTTTGTTAGGCTGCTGAGGGAATGGGGCAGGACCCAGATGCTTTGACAAGCCAGACTCCTGGTGCTCAGGACGCTTGGAAACAGAGAAGATGTGTGTGACCTGGCCTGTCCATAAAGCAGTCATGGCTGGGACAGATGTCTAGGCAGTGGGCTAGGGGAGGCAGGACTGAGTTGATTCTCACCGAGGGGTTGGGGTATAGTGGACCTATACTAATTTTGCAGCTCAGGATCCATTCTTGTTTTGAGGAAGAGCATCCAAACTTCCCTTTGGGGAACCACATCCATCTCATGTATATACTATGAGATTTCAGTGGGACCCCGCCCACAGCTCCAAGGGTGGGAGTGTATGTGACGTAGGCCTTCAGTGGAGTCCACTCCTCTGGCTTAGAGATTGATTCAGGGATGGCCGGTGAGCACCAGTTCCAGGTCATTTGGGGGGAATAATAGCTCTGTCTTTTCTACCTCATTAGCTGAGCTGCTGGCAGCCATCTTGCCACCATGAGGGGACAGCTCTCATGAGCCAGTATTGTGGAAAGATGTGTCCTTTCAGTTCATTGGTCTAGCTGAAGCTGAAGCTACACTGGACTTTTGAGTTACATGTGCCATGAACTTCTCTTTTTGGCTAAGTTGATTTTAGTTTGGTTTTCTGTTACTTGCAGCCAAATGTGCCCCAATACACTGGGGACTTTTGGAGAAGCATGCCAGATCTTACAGCATAATTAAGAGTTTTGTTAGGCCTCAGAAGAACCAGTAATTCAAGGGAAGACACGAAATCCAGAAATTCCAGGGTTAAAGAGAGTGAGGATGGCGTTGGGTGGTGCTGGGTAGAAATTGGGTCATTGTAAACTTGGAGCCAGGACCTCAGGTCTGCCACCACCAGCCTCAACTTCCTGTGTGCTAAGTGATGGCATTTATCCCAGCTGAGTTTGTAAGAATAGAGCTGAGAAGCTTAATTAAACACTGTGGATTCCTTAATCCAGGCAGAGAGGAGTTCCAAAGGCACAAGATTTTTCTAGATGGCTCTGGCTTGTTCAAGTTAATGATTTTCTATTTTCCTTGTTTCTACATTTGTTCATTGGAATTCTATAAGAAAAAGCTGTCCTATCTCCCTCAATTAAATGTTTTTATCAATATGAACTCATGGGTATTTATTTTATTTGCTAGGTTATAATCAAAGCAGTCATTATTTTTATTGCTCAAGTTTTTCCAGCGTTGGCCATTGGAAGCCCCTTAGGTTGATCCTGGATCTCCTTTTGCTATGTCCCTATTACTTTTTGAAGACCTTCTTCACTTTCTGGCACTCCCAGATTCATGTTGTATTTTCCTTGTCCCAACCCTGGAATCAATCACTTCTCCGAGGAGCCCTGGTTTCTTTTATTAGACAATGATATTGACAAACCAATATGTGTGTAGCTGCTGTAGATGCATATTGCTACTGGGGTGCCGTTGTTCCTCCCAGGAGACAGAACTGGGAAATATATGCATCCAAACTCACTCATGCCTGCACGTTTCTATCATCTACTTTTATCTATCTATCTGTCTGTCTGTCTGTCTATCTTAAAAAAAAAATGAGTTCATGCTGATATCTAATTCCAGTCTAACAGAGAGTTAAAATGTTTTAGCCTTTTCCTTATATGTAACTTATTTCTCAGACAGTTAGAAACCTGCCTCTTCTTGTCTATATTTACCTATCTGTTCAATCCTGGTATACCCCCAAATAGTTGATATCCCCAAGGCATATAGGAGCAGAGAGTGGCTTGAGATGGGCAAGGTTGAATGAATTAAGGGGGCATCTGAGCTGAATTTGGAAAGGTGGGTGAGTGTGAAACATGGACCATTGGGGACAAGGTGATTTTGCTGGAGGTTGATATACAATATTTTAGATATTGTAAGAAACAGAGGTGGGTTCAGTATTGTTGGGGACTAAGGTTTGTGTGAGTGAAGGGGCATGTTGGCAAATAGAATTAGAACTAGGTCTCAGATGGACTGAAAGCTAAGTTTTATACCATACACAGTAGGGAGCCGTGAGTAAAGTTTTATTAAGCCTTCAGGGAATGAGAATGCTTAAAATGATCAGTTACTGAATGTGTTTTGAGCTTTACTTTATTTCAGACAATGAGTGTATATGTGTGAGTGTGTGTGTGTGTGTGTGTGTGTGTGTGTGAGAGAGAGAGAGAGAGAGAGAGAGAGATACCACATATGACGTTTCCTTCTTTAATCAGAGTCCTAACGTAAGAGACCTTGGTTGCTCCTGTGCCTGGCATGTTTGTAGCTGAGTCCACTTGCTTGTCACTGAGTGGGTCACTGGGCTGCTGTGGCATCAGATGCTTCAGGTCAGCATTGAGTGTGCCTCACACCCCTGTAGTCATGGCACTTATTTATGCCCACACACACAGCACTGTAGTTCTTGTAGTACTGGGTATTTGGGCTTGAAGAGGTAATGATTAATATTCTTTTCCTTCTTGCCTGAGAAGCAGAACCAAGGAGATGTAGAACTCTGCCCAGTAGAGATCAAAATGTTAGCTTTATTTCTGGTAAATGCTGGGATGGAGCCTGTGGCTTGGGTATCCGAGTGAGTGGGTTTGTTTAACTTCAACCCTGGACTGATGGACTTATCTCCCCAAGCACAGACTTGGCAGAACAAGGTTCTCTGTCTCTGGATGGGGGTAGAAGCTGAATACCAGTGCTCTGCAAATGCACAGATCCCAAAAGGCCAGGAGAGCTGGGCATGCTGGGTTTCTTTTCCCAAACTCATCAACCGATTGGTAAGTCCCCCTCCCACTAAGTGAGGGGGAGGAAGGGAGAGGCATTGCACCTCTGATGGGGTCCTCTCCATGTGCCGGCAGGCATGAAGCTTAGGGTAGGAGGCCCACTTGCAGGACTTACCAGCCTAAGGAGAGGTAGGTGTCAATTTGTGCTAAGAGCCTTTTAACCCTTAAATTCTGCTGACCTTTACACTTGAGAGCTTCAATTCCAGAATTCATTTTAGCCTTCCACTGCTTTTGTGTACATTTTCTCCCATAATAGGTGCAGAGACACAGGCTACTTTGGGCTTGATGATGGGGTTACAATTCTGGCATTTGGAAATCTGCATTGAAGGGGAGGGGTCATATGCTGTCAGACTTTGGAACCATGGCCTATGGTAGGGGGTTTTAGGTGCAAAGAGACCAGTGGACACTGGTCAGAGGAGTAGAGTGAGGGGCTAAGTTTGGAATGATGGCTCGTTTGTAATTATTCCATTGAACTTGGGAAGGACAGCTTTGGCATCAGCTGGCTCAAGACTCTAAAGTAGAGACATGGAATTAGAGGCTTGGAGGACTGATGTGATCTCAGCCTTTCCCTCTTCCTGCAGGTTTGTGGCCGGTCACTGGCCATGTCAGTCTTGCCCAGTCTCCTTTGCAGTTTATACTCGGTTGTCCCCCTGTGGTCCACCTCCGCCCTGGCGGAAGCACCAAGTTGGAGAGAAAGTAGAACCAGAAATGTCATCTAGCTATGGCTGCTGAGACTGTTGCTCCCAGCACCTGCCCCTGTTGGTGTGAGCCCCGAGGCATGCTGCTGGGCTGGCTTTGGGAAACCCAGGGGTGGAGGAAGAAGGGCAAGGGAGGTTTTTATTCATTTAACCAATCAACTCAACAATTAATTCAACAAGATATTTGCACTCCTCCAATGGAAGGGAGTGTAGATCCCCCAAAGGAATCGGTAGATTCAGCTCTTGCTTTAGAAAAGGATTTCAACACAAGCTATTGGAACAACTGCCAGTTTGGAAGATAACCATAGTACCAGTTTAGTGAATGTTGTAAAATTCAGTAGCATTTTCAAGATCTCTTGCTCTGAGAGGGGAACTGTAGTAATGTCTGACTCCTTTAGGAATATTCTCTGAAACCTGGGGATTTCCCTGGCCAAACCAGGACCTGTCTTCACCATTCTCCCATCTGTCTATTATTTGACCAGCATTAGCTATGCGCCGGGGCCTGTGTGAAGCTCGAGGCTATAAGGGGAACTAAGATTTGACCTGTGCCCTCTACACGCTCACAGTCTGGTGGGGGAAGCAGGCGTGAAATCACCAGTTGCAGGAGGATTGATTTGTCTCTACTCCAGCGCTGGCCTCTGACAGCAGCAGCTCCCATGTGAGAGGAGTGGGGGTGGGAGCTTGCGCTGGAGGCGCCTAACCCAGGCTGGTCAGGCCGCCTCTGGATGAGTGGTTTCTGATAATACCGCTGTTCCTTTGCATGCGCTGTGTCTGCCACTCTGGTGCGGAAGCTTGTGGTGTTTTCACATACCCTGTCCCGCAGACCCTCTTTTGCCGCTGCTGTATGTCATCATCGAACATTTGCTTGAAGTTTTCTGCATAGAGGAGGAGGGAAATAGAATTTTTGCTGTCTTGGTGACTGGCTTTCTCAGAGTTTGTGATAATTTCTGCAGAAGCATGAGCTGCATGAGCTGCATTTAATTTCTTCTGACTGGGTCATCTGAGGACCAGGCCTCAGAAGTAGGGAGACAGAATCTGTGATGGAATCAAACATCTCCATTTCAGACTTGCCTACCCAAACCTTTCTGAGCGTTGCATTGCAAACCTGCATAGCAGTCTGCAGTGGTCCTGACCCTAAAGCCTCTCTGATTTGGGGAGAATTCCAAAGAAGTGGACTCTTGGGAAGTATGGTCTGGGGAGAGGCTTGGTGGGGTCCATCCTCATCAATGGGACCCCTAGGAAAAATGGGGTGATTCTTACACAAGTGTGTTTGTTGATTGTGTTGTGAAATCTCAAGGGGTCTCCTTTAACTTCACAACAATGTCATCACCCTCATTTTATAGATGGAGAAATAGAGGCACAAGGTGTTTAATGACTTGTTCAAGGGGCCACAGCTAGTAAGCAGGTATATTAATTTACTATTGTGATAATTTACTACAAGTCGGGTGGAAGCGACTATAGAGGTTTATTCTCTTATAGCTCCTAAGTCCAGAAGTCCAAAATCACAGTGCACACAGGCCCTGCTCCTTCAGGAGATGCCAGGGAAGAATCCTTCCTTGCTGCTGTGGCTTCTGGTGGCCCAGGCATTGCCTGTGCCTGCCTCACTTTATTCTCTGCCTGTTTCTCTTTTCTTTCTTAGAAGGACACTTGTCATTGACTACAGGACCTACCTGGGCAATCCAGGATGAGCTCATCTCAACTTTGCAACTTAATTGCATTTGCAAAGACTCCCTTTCCAAATAAGGTCACAGTCACAGGTTAGGGGGTAATATGTGGGGGTACCCTCTCTCCTTTCCTCCCACTACAGGGTGTCAGTGTCAACCTCAAAGAATGTGACTCAGGAGCCTGTCCCACCTATCAGCACTTGCCTTTGGCGCTCACCTGGATGGTGTGGATTTCCTTGCTGCATGGGGAAGGGTGTGTGTGCAATTTTGAGTCCATTGTCAGTTCCTGAGAAACCACTGTTTTCTCCCACCTCTCTCCTGCCCCCTTCAGCCCTCTGCTTCTGAAACATTTTGTTCTGCTCATCTCCATCTCTGAAATTCTCACGCCTGAATGAGCTCAGAAGGTTAGGCCACAGGGCCTAGGAGGCCAGACACATTGGCCTGTGGGAGATGCATCTCTCTTGCCTCAGTGGCCACGTCTCCAAAATGGGGATCGCTGAAATAGCAGGGGTAAATGGAAGGCCATCATACAGCTAATAAAGTTGATGAAAGGCACTCTACAGCTGCAAGGGTGATCGAGACGCTTGTTAACAACAGTAATAATCGAATAGCCTGTTCTCGATTCCCTGCTTCTCACTGTCTTAGCCCCAAGTAGCTATTTTCTACCAAATTAAAATCCACTCAGCTCCCTTCCTGTCCCTGAATAAAACTACCCTCAAAGCTCTTGTCTGTTACAGCAAGACTTTTTAATAGACTTTTCCTTGTAGAACCATGAGACATATGTCCAATTAGCAGAATAACTTCACTTAAATACACAAATAAACTGTTGACTGATAATAGTGGGACATATGCGAGGCTAATTTAAGACAATGCTGTTTGGGAACTAGGGCACTGGCCCTCTGGCGCTCCTAGACTGTTTCCAGACTTCTTCTTCCCTTCAGTTTCTAGCTTATAGGGCAGATCTTCATATCCACACTATGGGGTACACAGGATGTCTCTGTGCTGCGCCTGGTCAGGGTACAGAGCCCTTGAGCCATTCACTGTTCATACGGTCAATTGTGCTCCAACAGTTTTGGGCACCTACTGTGTGCCAGTGCTGTGTCAGGTGCCAGGTGTACCATGTCTGTCTTGCGGGGATAAGAGGTAATTGACAGTCTTTGGCACTCACAAGAAATCTGCTCCAGGAGGGCAGGATTACAGTCTTTTTGCTTGCTGCTGTGTCCTGGTGTAGAGGCAGGAATGGACACAGTGCAGGTTTTCTGACCCAGCAGACCAGGTAAAGGAGGAGTCCTGGAGCCCTCAGTGGTTTTTGCAGGCTTTTAATTTAGATTTACCAGGCATACAGCAGGCAGGAGTGCTGGGGGGCTGGGAGGCTGGCAGTCCTCCCAACCCCCAGCCAATCCTCACTCTATCTAGGCTCTCTGGCGTTCTCTCTGCTTCTCTTCTTCTCTCGGCTTCCATTCGTTCTTGGCTTCTGCTGGTGTCCCCGTGACGCCATCCTTAAAAGCCCTGTCTTAGCCTAGGTGAATCCCATCTACATATGCCTACACCCTACTCCAGGTGCCCACCATCAGGCACACATTCAGGACAGCAAGGATCCGTCATCTATCCTGATGGTGGGAGGGCAGAAAAGCCTGATACATTTTCCTTACCCTACAGTCCACCCCCTCAGGGTTTTCTACCATACAGTCTATTCAAGTCATATACGTTTTTCTTGGCAATACAAACTGCAGCCATGGCCCACAAAAGCAAATAATATATATCACAGTGTAACAAAATACAACAGAACACAAATAAGTCCAGGCAGGGCACCAACCTAGTGGCAAAAGACAATTATTGGTACCAGCAGATGATTCACCACTTCTGCTGCTGAAGGCACTGCTCATACAAGGGAGGGGAAATCACTTGACATCTCTGTCACATGCCAGGAGCCATCAGGCTTCCTGACCTTCTCTGGCTGTGGTCTCAGCCACAAACCACACACCGCATCCACCCCCAGGATGCACTCACTCCTGGATTGGGGATTCTCTACTCTTTGGGGGTAATCGCCCAACCCTCAGGGTTTCTGTCTGTGGTCACTCCAACACTCAGCTTTCATAGCCACCAATGCGACTCGCAGACCCCTGCACTCAGGCCAACCCATTGCACAAGCACATGGGTCAGGGATCCTTGGATACAAACTCTATATTCAGCTTGGGCTCCACCCCAAGCCACATTCCCCACCCATTCCCCAAGGACGAATTTCTCAGCTCCTCACCCTCACTTGACAATGAGCAGGGCATCACCCACAGGTGAATTTACGAGACTCACTGACCTTCCTCAGCTTACTTAGTGCTTAACAGCCACTCAGGGCTTCCCAATCTTAGCATCAGTACCAGCTTTTGCCTTCTCAGTTGGCTTTTCTCCTCTGCCTAGCTGCTGGGCATACACAGTCTGCTTTTGGCCATCAAGGCCCACTGGCCACCCCCAGATTCTCAAAAAAACATAACCTGCCAAGGTCCTCCGCCTTCTGGCGGGATTGTCAGTCCAAGTCCATTAGTCCGAGTCTGTTGGCCTCTCCCTGCATCAGCACTGGTGAGCTCCGAATCGTGGTCCTCTCTTCCCCAATGATTCTTGCTGCCTCAGGGCTTGTTGGCTGGTCATCTCGGGGGTCTCCTGCAGGCGAGGTGTCATCCCGCAGCTCCCGGACCTTGTCCATCTGTGCCGCCCTGATGCCTCCAGTGTCGTCACAGGCAAACACAGTCTGTTACTACTTAGTCCCTCCAGGTCTTCGGAGGGCTCCATACGCATCTGCATGGATCATCCTGCCGACTACGCCAATTGTAGAGGCAAGAATGGGCACAGTACAGGTTTTCTGATCCAGCAGACCAGGTAAAGGAGGAGTCCTGGAGCCCTCAGTGGCTTTTGCAGGCTTTTAATTTAGATTTACCAGGCACATGGCAGGCAGGGGTTCTGGGGGGCCGGGAGGCTGGCTGTCCTCCCAGCCCCCAGCAAATCTTCACTCTATCTGGGCTCTCTCTGGTGTTCTCTCTGCTTCTCTTCTTCTCTTGGCTTCCATTCGTTCTTGGCTTCTGCTGGCGTCCTCATGACGCCGCCCTTAAAAAAATCCCTGTCTTAGCCCAGGTGAATCCCATCTATATATACCTACACCCTACTCCAGGTGCCCACCATCAAGATGCATTCAGGACCACAAGGATCCATCATCTATCCTGATGGAGGGAGGGCAGAGAAGCCTGATACATTTTCCTTACCCTACACCTGGGCACTCAGACAGTGCCTGGCACTCAGTAGGCTCAGTGAACACTTTTTAGTGAGCTGTTGATATAAGCAAACAAGGTAATGTCAGCTGTTGCTGAGTGTCCTAAAAGAAATAAAACATGGCCATGGGATAAAAAGCTACCCAACTGGGCTTGGGGAAGTGCTTTCACCCTCTGAAAAGTGAGGAAAGTACAACAAGAGCTGGGGAAGACCACTACGGGGAGAGGCAGGGCGATGGGATATGTGGGCTAAGCTACTGAGTGGGTGCCCGAGCTCTGGCTGGGGTGAGGATGCTAGTCTGTCCTTCCTGCGACCCTGTGCCCCAACTCGCAGCAGATGGGCAGCTTCCACAGGGACTGAGCCTTGTTGCTGGGGTGTGCGCAGGTGCTGCACTGAGATGGGTAAGGTGTCTCTTCTGGTCACCTGCTGCACTTGCTGTGGTGATGCCATCCAGAATGGGGGTGGATCCTGCACGACACATGTATGACCCTGACTCTTCCTGTGCCTGCACCCAGACCCCCAGCAGGGCAGGGAGAGAATGCAGGCCTTCCCTGCCAATGAGGTCTGGTTGCCACCCTGGGTGGAGAGCAGCAGTCATTGTGGGGTGGAGGTGAGGAGGTTGGATGGAGTCAGGGTATGTGGGGGTAGGTGAGGAGTGGTAAGCAAGAGCCCATTGGGGAGGTGGGACTATGCATGAGCTGACCCCTCCACACCCCCATCCTCCATTGTGGCATCTAGCTTTACTTGCAAAATACAAACTTAAAGATAAAATTATGAATTTCAAGACAGCTACTGTATTCGTTTCCTATTGCTGTTATAACAAATTGCCACTTAGTGGCTTAAAACAAGAAATATATTTTCTTGTGGTTCTGGAGATCAGAAGTCTGAAATGGTTCTCACTGGGCTAAAATGAGCGAGTCAGCAGGGCTGCATTCCTTCTGGAAGCTCTAGGGGAGAATTCAGTTCCTTATATTTCTCAGCTTCTAGAGGCCACATGCATTCCCCATCTTCAAAACCAACCATGCCTGACCAAGTGCCTGCCATCTTTCTGCTCTTGTGCCTCCCTCCTTCACTTTAAAAAACTACTGTCATTACATTGGGCCCACCTGGATAATCCGAGATACCCTCAAGGTCAATGATCGACAACCTTCATTTCATCCACAACCTTGCTTTCATCTTCAACCTCAATTCCCCTTTGATTTGCAAGGTAACCTGTTTACAAGTTCTAGGGATTAGATCCTGGATATCTTGGGAGGACATTATTCAGTCTTCCACATTAAACCACAGTGGCGGGGTCCTTTGGAGTGTGGGACTATACTGGTCAGCATTACTGTGCTGGGCACGCACTCATTGAAACTGGCCCGGGCGGGGGAGGAAACTGAAAGCAGAAAGGCCCTGAATAGGAAATGCATGAGACTTGGTGTAGCCCAGCAAGGCACAGAGCAGGATCTCTATGATCCAGGCAGGTGGGTGAAGGAGAGTCCTGGAGCCCTCAGTGGCTTTTTAGGCTTTTATTGAGCTTTTACCAGGTACACGGCAGGCAGAGGGGCCGGGGCCAGGAGGCTGGCAGGCCTCTCAGCCCCCGGCGAGTCTTTATTCTTTCTGGGCACTTCGGTGTTCTCTTGAGGTCTTTGCTTCTCTGCTGGTTCTGCTCTTGTTCTGCTCTTCTTTCTCTGCTTCTCTTGTTCTCTCTTTCTTCCACTTGTTCTCTCTGCTCTGCTGGCGTCCCTGTCCCTGTGATGCCACCCTTATAAGCCTAGTCTCAGCCCAGGTGCACCCACCTATGTATGCCCACACCCTACTCCACGTGCCCGCCATCAGGCATGCATGCAGGGCCGCAGGGATCCATCATTAATGCTAATGGCGGGAGGGGCGGAAAAGCCTGATACTTTTCACTTACCCTACACTTGGTCAGGGACCTGAAAGGAGCCCTTTGTGAAGGAGCAGAGTGATGACAGGCATGTGGTACAAAGCGAGGCAGGAGAGGCTGGGTCTTTGCCTCTTAAGAAAGCATTTCTATGTGAAAATTTCAAAAAGTAGAATAATTTGCTGAACCCTATACCTGGCACCTAAATCTAAAATCTGTTGCCATGATTCATTCGTTTATTTTTTTTTGCTGAAGGATTTTAAATTACAGAAATCGTGGCAGCGCTCACAGTTGACATTTTTCTGAGTATTCATGTTCTTTAACGACATCTAATTCCTTGTGTGTTCAGTTGTCCCCAAATGCCCTTCCCGTTGGTCTCCACATTGCACCTGAACTTTGCATCCCTTTCCTCTTTCTGAGGTTTTAGAGATACCCCCTTCACTGAATCTTTCAGGGTTTAATTTTTTGTTCCTTCCCACAAACCCCCAGGATCCCTCAAGACTGGGAGTAAGTGAAAAAGTCTCCTTTCTCACACCCAGGCCGTGGCCTGAGAAGCGTGGTGGGAAGGGAAGGAAAGCAGCCTCTGGGTATGTTATTCTGCTTGTGACCTAACATTTATTTTTCTTGTCTGTATTGCCATTCCAGAAATGCCTCACTCTTCTAGCCAGAAAGCAACTGTTGAGAACAAATTAATTA
>NW_023601967.1:0-15685 GCF_014898055.3 Talpa occidentalis
CTGCTGCAATAAAGGAAAGGCAAGGATCCACAACTACCCTCACAAGCTAGCAAAATGCAAGAAAGATTTCTATCCAATCTCAGCCTGCATGGCCCACTGACATCTACATTTTGTGCTTCTAACCTCTAGAACTGTGACAGCAAATTCTCTCATTTTAACCCATTTGGGTGCTTTGTGTAAGGAGTCCCAGGAAGTGAGTACAGTAGGGGAAATTGTTTAGATGTATACTCCTAATATGTGAGACTCTTCGTGAAACCAGTAAGACATATACTATACTGGCTTTGATATGGCTTGATACTTTTGTCTCTGATTTTACCAACTTCTTAATACCTTCTCCCTAATGGGGAGAAATAGAATGCATTCTTCAATTGCCTTGAGTTTTTTTTTTTCCAAAGCAAAAACATAGGGGCCTCCCTGGTGGTGCAAATGGTTAAGACACAGCACTATGAAGCTATCTGCAGCCACTGTAGCACCAGTTCAATTCCTGAACAGGGAGATGACCCACATGGCACCACAGACCTCTCCTGACTTGCCAGCTGCTCCCCTAGGCAGTGTATTTCAATAAATCCAGCTGTTCTGCTCCCCACTCTGTCCCTGGTGAATCCTCTCACCCCCCCCCCACACCTCTGTCCTACACCCCAGTCCTTGTATGCATAAATAAATAAATCTAAAAAAAAAAAAAAGCAGAAACTTATGAGAGAGTTGCTGCTTAGACAATACATGGTGTTTTTTGCTTTGTGTTTAAACATTTTTAATTAGGAGCACAGAGCCTAGTAAAAGAAGGCATTCATTGCTTCCCTAAGTCTCTTAATATTAACTGAGGATACTTTAACTCTGTCTCATCTGTATCTTTTCTTTGTTTCTGGAGGAGCATTTTATTTCACAGACTTGAAATCCTTGTGTCCTTTTATGGCAAAATTACATGAGGAAATATTGAGGCGGGTTTCCAACAGTGATGGTCTTATATGTGGCCATAGGCTTACTTCCATTTTTTTCTTGTCTCACCTGGATCTGGATGAGTAGAATGAAGAAGGTGAGAAGTGAACTTTTATGGAAGAGTCAAGGATTTCAGGATATCCTTGGAGTTTCCTGGTTAACCTCTTTTAGCATTTTGCAACCTGCCTCACACTCCTTTTTATTTTTTTTAATTTCCTGCCTCACTGCCTCTTTGGCAGGCTCCTCTGCCTCACACTTCTTACACAACTTAAAATTTTTTCCTAAACATTTTAAATCATAAAAAGCACAATAGAACTTGGCAGTTTTAAGTGAGCTATGATTTCTTCACATCTTTTTTCCTTTAGAGAATATGAAATCAAATTTTAGTAAATCCCATTTTGATTTCCCTGAAAATTGATAATTTTTAAAATGGAAAGAGTGATTGTTCTTTTTAATTGATATCCCCCATATTTTTGGCTTAGAATTTTAAAAAAGTAAACATTTGAGTTTTTTTAAATTAGAATACCCAAAAAATCAGAGCAAACTATTTTTATTGGGATATCATTTCATGTTCTAAAGTCTGTGCCATAGAAATGTATTTGTCACTTTGAGGATGTTGAGATATTTGTTATTGTAGACAAGGTTTTAATTGACAAGTATAAATACTACTTGTTAAAACTTCTAATTCTTACAAAATTCAAGTTAATATTTAACACATGAAACAAAGTAAGAAGTAAAGAAAGCTTTAACTCTAAAGTTTCACCATTAAAACATGCTTTAAAGCTTTCTGAACTTAATCTGAACCTTTATTTTCAGCTAGGTGCCATTCAGGAATCTGAAAGGGGAGTGACAGAAACATTGTTTGAAACTGCCTCTAAAACAACTTAAACCCCTGGAATGCATATTCCAGGGCATCTTTAGCAAGCAGTAAACCCCAGAGAGAATTAGAATAGAGAATAATTTCTGGGAGCCCCATTTCTGTCTTTCTCCTCTTCTTACCCCATAGGAGTAATGTGGGTGCACATGTACCTTGGGGGCTGGATGAGTCATGAGGCCAGGCACCAAGATAAGGAATACACCAGAAGGAAAACCTGAACTTTTTGCCACACTGGCTTATCCCTTCTTCCCTTTTCCTCTCTTGATTACTAACTCTACCATCAAAGGAAGGAGCTTGGAAATAACTTTCATGATACTTCCCCCTCCCTTGTTCCCCATTCATATTCTTATTCGCATCAAATCTAGAGTTACCTCCTTTCCATGTCATGTTGCCCTTTCATTCGTAGGCTTTGGAATCCTTGTGCACAAGAACAATTACAGTAGGCTCCTATTTGGCTTTCCAGTGCAGCCTTCTCTCCAACCTAAATTTCATGCTGACATTAGAGAAATTACAAATAGGAAAAAATTACTTGTCTGCTTAAAAACTTAAAAAGTTTTCCATGCTTTTGGGGTAAATCTTGATCCCTAGAGCTGATCCCTGCCTTCCTACCCTAAGACACATTCTGTCTTGATTTTTTTTCAAGTATTTCTCTCCCCTTCTTCCCGGTGTGCCCACTCTACCCTGTGTCTATTTCTTTTGTAGACTGTACAACTCAATATAAAATATTTTTTTACTTGCTTCTCTACCTTGTTTTCCTCTCTGCCCCCCAGTGAAGAATAAGTCCCCTGAAAACAGGGACTGTTGTATTTGTTTTTATATTGCCAGCACTTTGTTGGCCCATAGAGATGCTGAATATTTTTGATATGAGAGTATGAGTGAATGAATGAACCTGATGCAATTTTAACTTTGAGCTGGCGTGGGAAACTCTGGGTTATGTTTAAATGTGTATTTTTTTGGTGTGTGTATTTCAGTGTTTATTTTTATAAAAGCTTTGGTCCCATCCTAACTACTATCCCTCATGGTTGTTTTCTAGTTGCTTGACTTAAAGCTTTTGTCTCTAGTAGTATTTGACTTTTCATGGAGCAAATATTATCTGTGACCATACACTATCAGCTCTCTTGTATCATATTTCCCTTCCTTTGTGTGGACAACCAAGGGTTTACTGTGGCTGCAGTGCAATTGGCAGCTGTCAGAATCAAAACTCATTAATAAAATAACGATAATGCTTCAAAGAACATTACATTACTCCTTCAAAGTCCTTTGTGAACATTATCTTATTAATCATCACAATAGCTCAGGGGAAGATAAACATTGTTAGTTATCTTACCTAGATCATATTTTGAAGGAGCTTTTTTCCCCCTTGTTATTGTTTGATTATGCTATGAAATCTGGATAGCAATTTTCATATTGGCTATTTGGATATAATTTGATATGCTGATGTAAAATTTCCCTGGATCAGTAAGGTGGTTTTATTTTTATTTTAGATGTCTCACCCGGACTCTTGTCGAATTCTTTCCAGAGAACTGAGCAAAGAATAACAAGCAAAAAGAATCAGATATTTCTTCTCAAGAGCTGAAATTTTCTGGATAGTTTGAGGTTCATTAAGCCATTAGTTCATGATTTAGAAAGAAAAAGATGAATTATTTGTGTACATGCTAGGTGTTAATGTAATTGTTGAATGACGGAATGATGTACTAATTTGTAATGTAGCAGTTTAAATGAAGGGCTTATGTAGAAAATTTGTATACTAGTCAGGGATTCGACTAGCAAATTGTATCAAGTAGCTAAAAGAGACTTATTTTTAGGAGATGAATCTTACCTAGAAAATTGGTTTAAAATCTTTTTCTGAGTAGTTCTGTCCTCACCTCATCTCTAGCATCCGATGTTTTTCTCATATCACTTTTCACACATTTTATAGTTATTTATTTACAACTTTACTTTTCCTTCTGTAGCAGGGACCATATTTCTTGTGTTCCTAACATATAATAGGGGCTCAGTAAATGACTGTGGAATTGAAAAAAATTAACTAGAGAAACCTTATGAAAAACATTGAAAGGAATATATGTTAAATTTCAAAATTATGGGAAGGGGATATCAAGTACTTGGGCATTCTATTCAATTTGGGTGTCAGGTATACTCAGTGTATTTTGCGTGAAGAATTTAAAATCATCCAACAAATGGCACAATGACTGGAAGATTTTCTTCTTTTAAGAGATGAACATTCTCACAGGTAATATAGGCACTTCCTATTTTCTAAGATGGAGTCTTATTTAGTGGGAGTGTCCAGGATGGAGCGGCCAGTGGTGCAGCTATGACTCTGTTATCTGTGGTGCTGGGAAAGTGTTCTGAGATGAGACTTCCTGAGGTTTACCTCAAATTCCTTTCCAGTCTAGGCAGACATTTCTGACCTCATAGATTACTGTCAAATCCATGTCCACTCCATAAGCACAGACTTAAAAGACCAAGCTGGAGGCAGGCAGTTGTGGTAATCAAACATAGGCCTTTCCTCAGCACAATAGTATTGTAGCAGTGGGGTGTGAGCTGAGTGGAAGGGCCTCACATTTCTCTTATCTTGTGTTTCCCTTCCTGGTTAACACACACACACACACTTTCCACTGACACCCTTTCTTGCACTCTATATACTGTGCCTCCAGGCAGTGCCAGTGCCCAGGTCAAAGATGGAAGGTTTCTGAACACCCCTTCCCAACCACCACCCCCACACCCCTTCAGTTTGAACAGACTCTTGAAACCATTCTCCAATCCCCAGGGAATTGTATCTCATTGTTGAGAAATGCCTGAATAGAACACACAGGCTTCTATAAGCCTCATTTTAAGATCGGAGATAAGACACCTTTATATTTCTAAAATCTTGTTCATTCTTGTCTTTTCTCTTTCAAGTAAGAAAGTTGGTGCTGACAACCCATAGAGTAAGCATAACAAAGAGGATTAAATGTGATTTTTGATTCCAATATTAGAAAAGTGGATCTTCTACAACTTTATGCTGCAGAGGGAAGAAACATAGCCATTGGCTTTCTAGAAAAATTATCATTCTCTAACCATAAAATCCCAAATCAGTCTAGTCTCTTCAGCTTTAGTTCTTATGCTTTGCACTCAGTAGTGCTCATATCAGCATCTGTTTCTTTCTTTTAACAAAATAACATTGTTTTGAGAAAATGTCTGTGCCTCAATTGTCCATGTTTTGCACAGCAATTTTAGATTGGATATTCATAGCAATTAGGGCTGTGATTACTCTCTTGAGCAGTCTGCTACACATGAATATATCCCCAATGCTGAAACTTCTGTCAGGGAGTGTTTTGTAGCTTTGGGAGCTACAGAACTCTGCATGACTCTATTTTCAGCAGACTTTTAAAAAAAGCCATGGATCCCTATATTCAAGGAAAACTTTAGAGGTAGGTCATGCTTTGGTGGAAGCTCCGAAGAAGATGATAAACAGGCAGGGCTACCAGTTTTCAGTCACATTCGTTCCCATGGCAATTTGGCTAGTGTTTCTGCTAGCTAGTCTGGTAATCTGTAAGTCAGAATTTTCTACAAGTCTTGAAGCTATTCCCTGGAAACCAGGCAATGACAGTCATTACACGAAGCTCTGGCTCGTTAGCTCAAGCTTTGTGATTAGGTGGTGGAAGAGAATTTTCAAACTGTTTACTTCCCTTTTAAAAATTATAAATACTCCCCAAGCTAGAGGAATAATTGGCTCCACAAGCTTGGAATTTAGAGTTGGACAGTGTGGAGTTGATATATCCATAATCTTTTTCTGAAAAGGAAAAGTTGTGTCCAGATGATGATTCTATTTCATGTTTTTGAGTTAAACCATTTATTTATCAGATCAATCCATAGCCTTTTAAGATGCCAGATTAGCTGCAAAGTCCAAGCAAAGGTAAGTTGATGGGTTCATTATTTTTCCACTTACCAACCAAAAGACTAAATTGAAAGTTTAGTGAACTTGTATCTCCTGTGTCCCCAATTCTGCCCTCAACCTTACCTGAAAGGTTAATTATAATTCTAGCTCTGATATGAAGAAGACAATCACTTAACCTCATAGGGTTCACTTTTCTCTTCTGTAAAATAAGCAGAGATTGGACTGAGATGATCAATATGACCTCTCTAGTTGCTAACTATTAATGATTACTGGGCCCTCATGGCCAAACAGCCATTTCAGGAGTGCCCCACAGAAACCTGAACCACTGTTCATTCTCTTAGATTCCCACAATTCTGACCCTGGAGTTATACACTATAGTGGCTCAATGTGGGGTGGTTTGAAAGTATGACCAAGTTTCATCTAAGACTTAAAAATCCTTCCTTTCCAGATGCTTTGAAGTGTTGCCACTGAAGCCTCAAGTTCAAATATTATTCTTTCTGGTATGAGTCGTGGACAAATAACACATTAAATCATTAACAAATTATATGAATTGTTTTTATTTCCTCCATGGCAGGAAGACCCTAGAGAAGTATGAGAATGTGGGGTAGATGATGCAGAAGAGGAAAAATTTCCTTCTATCGTTTTATGTTCTGTGGTCAGTCCCATGAATTAAGCTGACAAAAGACAGATTAACAGGACAAAAACTTACAAATTTTAGTTAATATTTTAATATGCACACAGGAGTGTGCAAAAGGAAAATGAAGAACCAAAGAAGTTTGTTTAACCCCAAAGTTTATGTATCTTTTAAAACAAAGAATGATAAATTGAGGGATAGGACAGTACCAAGGGGATTGGATTTAGGAAGTAAATTATGGGATAGTGACTTAAGAAATAGGTGGGGAAAATAATGGAAGATCAGGGTTTTTTTAAATGGGTTTATTCGTGCAAGCCTTTTTTGGCATTAACTTCTATTCTCTGGTGATAAGACTGTCTGTCTTTTCCTGGTACAGGGAGAGCACCTTTCTCATGGGAAACCTTATCACCTGCTTTAGGTAGAAAGGGAGAGGTCAGAGAGCCCTTCCTCTTCTGTTTCTCAGGGGCTTTCAGTTTAAAATAATCAATATGCTTAAGTGGCATGTTTTGGGGGTGACATGTTCTGAACCTGTTCATTCAAAAAGTATTGATGGTGAGGAAATGGAGATTGAAGGAAGGTTTTTTTTTTTTTAATAACTGGATTTAAATATAGATTCATTTAAAATTTTTGTGTCTTAGTTGCTTTAAGTTTGTAGTAGCTTCTTTTGGAGGACTGTTGTGGAGACTGTGTCACCTATTGTGTCTAGTACCTGGTGTGCAGTAAGCACTCACAAAGCAGAACTGCTATCTAAGCATAGTTTTACCCACAACTAGGTTTGCAATTAGAAGTTTGAATCATCTATTTGAAAATAAAACTCAAATAGAAGTTCTGGTGTCAAGGCACAGACAGACACACCTTCCCACTTGAGGAGCAACTTTTTATTTCATAATCTGTGCCTGTGGCACAGTTAGACTGAGATGCCAAGAAGTACTTGTTCTCTGATCTTCCTCACGCATCTTCCAATACCTCTGAGATTTTTGGCACATGTTTCAAAATGTGAAAATGGGGGTGGTACTCTCTAAACAGTAAAATCACATTAAAAGCTCATTTTATATTCTTCCATTTGAATATGAACTACAGTGTGGAGACATTTTTTGTTTTTGTTAGACGGTGGATTTTCTCTCTTTTTATCTGTCTTCCATTAGGGAAGTATTTTATGATTGCTTTCATGGTTTATTTTGTGGAAATAAGAGTCTATTGTTCTTTCAGGGAAAGAAAAAAAAAACCTTACTGCAATAACCATTTAGAATGGGGAAAAGGAAGGAAAGTATTTTGGAGAAAAATAATTCCTTTCCCATCTTTCTCTTAAGTTGTATATCTTGGAACTGGTTTTCCATTATAGATACCTTCTCCTGTGTTTATGAAAAAAATAATCTCTAAGAGGACAAAACCCATAGGATTTGTCCATTTTTCTAACTAATTTTCAGGCATGATGCAAAAATGCCATTAAGAAACTCTGTTCTTTGTCCAGCCCAATTTAAAAATATTTCTTTAGAGCTTACAAAAGATTTCAAAAACAAGTTAAAGGACTTCTCTTAAAAAAGGACTTCTCTGAGTCCCCTTGGGGATGTGGAAATCAGATTTTAAAACGCTCTTCTGGAGCTAAAAAGAAACTTCTCTGAAGAGGAATGCAAATGGCCAACAGACATATGAAAAAATGTTCAACTCACTTGTAATCAGGGAAATGCAAATCAAAACTACCATGAGATACCATCTCACACCAGTGAGAATGGCACATATTAAAAAAACTAGCAACAACAAATGTTGGCGAGGATGTGGAGAAAAAGGAACTCTTGTGCACTGTTGGTGGGAGTGCAAACTGGTCCAACCACTATGGAGAGCTGTGTGGAGATTTCTGGACCTACTAAACATAGAGCTTCCATATGATCCAGCAATTCCACTCCTAGGTATTTACCCAAAGGACACAGAAACATCAATTCCAAAGAGCACCTGCACTCCTATGTTTATAGCAGCACTGTTTACAATAGCTAAGCTTTGGAAACAACCCAAATGCCCAAAAATAGATGACTGGATCAAGAAGATGTGGTACATATATACCATGGAATATTACTCAGCATTCAAAAAAGATAAACACATGCAATTTGCAGCAACATGGATGGCACTGGAAGGGATCATGCTCAGCGAAATAAGCCAAAAAGAAAAAGAAAATACCGGATGGTCTCACTCATAGCAGGAATCTAGAAAACTTAAATAAGGGACCAGGAAAATGAATATAAGAAAGTGAAAATCAAAATCAACAAAAAAACTATGAACCAGAGACACTTTTTGCGGGAGGGGAAGGATTGGGGTCAGAATGGGGCGTTTGCAATTGTATGGGGGAATATAAAAATTTAATATTTAAAAAAAAAAAAAAAAAAAAAAAAATAAAACGCTCTTCTGAACTGTCTCTGAAATATAATCTTGAATAGCATTAGACTATCTTCCTAGCAAAGGGCAGTTTTGATCTAGCTTTCAAGCAGAGTGATCATGGTGTAAGGTAGTCAGACGGTGCCCCCAATTTGGAGACTTTATTCACTTTTTTAAAGTTTTTTCTTCTAAGGAGGATTTGTATTAAAACATTTCCAGGTCAAAGCTTTATAGTCTCTTCAGAAACTCTAGAATCTACTACCAGAATAAATGCTACAAGGATAAGAACCAAACACAGGACTGCACATGATGCTGAAATGTATTTCATAATAACTAATTCACTGGACTCATTACATTAACTCTTTACCAAGTAGAAAAATGGGTTGCCTATTCAGATCTCTTATCTCCTTTCACCATATAGATTGTAAAGATAGATCTTTTTTCTGGAGGTTATTTCCTTTTATTCATTTAGAAATATTTTTATTTCTGGTTAGTGTTTTCCTTTGACAAGTTTTGTGAAACTGAGCAACTCTATATTTGATATTCTTTGGAATTCCCTGTGGTACTTTGTTTAGTTCTGGTTCTAGCTGCTCCATAAATACTGCTCTTGTCCATTTATTGGTTGGCTATCTTTGAGCTCAATCTGTAATACAGCAGAAAATTACAGAGAGGTCTGAGGCTTTTTCTTTATGCTCAGTTCAGCTAATAGGAAAGAATTTCTAAAGAAAATATCCGCTTATTGCTCTGCCCCCACTACACACCCTTCCCTTCTCATTAGGTCTGAACTATAAAAAGCAAGTCAAGACAGCAGAGCTTAGTTTAGCTTAATGTTTTGAAGGATAGGAAGATTGAACAGGTTCTCAAATCTTTTTTTGTTGGGTCTGACGATTGTAGTTTCATCACCCCCTCATTAAACTGTAAGGCAGATAAACTTAGCTTTTGAGTGATTTGCAGAAATACCTCCCTCCCCTAGATAGTCAAGAACTGGCTGTATTTCATATTGCTATGTTTTGCTGAATTCTTTTTTATTTTATTATTTTTAATTTTTCAAAATTTTTTTTATTGTGACATTGCTTGACAACATTATGTATTATTTAGAGATATAATATCACACTCTAGAGGAATTTGCTACAATACTACATCCACCACCAAGGTATTGAAAGTCCACCACCTTAGTTCATTGCCTTTTCTTCTTCTTCCTTTCCTCTCTGGAAGCATCAGTCAGATTTTTAGAGTTTGTTATTTTATTTGGTTTTATCGGCTCCTTTGTTTTATTTCTCTATAGTATACCTGTAAGTGAAATATTCTTGTGTTTGTCTTTTTCCTTCTGACTTCCCTCATTTAGTATAACCCCCTAGTTCCATCCCCATTGTTGCAAAAAAGTCGAGTTTATCTTTTTTATAGTTGAGTAGTATTCTATTGTGTATGTATGGCATGATTTTCTAGTTCATCCATCTGTCTTTGGGCACTTAGGTTGTTTGTTAAGTTCTTCCCAAGGAAGATTGTAATCAGATTTATCGAGGGTCATTTGTGTTGGGTCTACTGATTTATCAAGGGTCATTTGTTAGAAGCATTAGTGTTCCTCTGACCCAACCTTACCATTTTGCACAAGAGAAAGTCTCAGAGGACAAGTGGTTTATAAGGCCAAATAGCCAGTAGAAAATGGGTGATCAGGACTAGAGTCTTTGTCTAGATAGTTCCCCTTCTACCTATTTCATCACATCTCTTTGCTAACTAAAGAGATTGTCCCAGATCCAGAGATTCCCAGATTCAGATTCTTTGATTTACTTCACTCATTTATAAAATGGGGATGTCTTGATAATGAGATTATTTCTAGTTCCCACTTTTCACTTGTATGGGACTTACATTGATTTAGACCAAAGGAGGGGTGTTTTCAGCTACTTCACAAAAATATGTCATATTAAGGGAAATTTCTGAAGTGAGAAAGTAAAGGACAATCATGAAGAAAGGTCAAAGAGTAAATCTCTGCCCTTGCTTTTTTCCTGTCTCATCACACTAATAAATTTAAATTTGGATAACAATGAATACTTGATTTTAAGGAGATCTATGAAAATAGTTCTGATGGAACCAAAAAACAAAGACTTGCTATTGTTCCCATCACCACAGTTTGAAAGGTGTGGCAGAGGAAAGCGAACAGAGAATCTCAGATGAAACACAATATTGATATTTGGCACACAGAGATGATTTTCCACCCAAAGATACAAAATCCCTTTACCCACACTAATTACACCTCCCCACAAGACTAGTCCTTAGCACAGCCAGGTTGTCAGCAGAGGTTGACTTTGGCACTTCTGGCCCTTCTTGCTGTACCCCTTATTCTTTTTGATGTTGTTCTTACGGTTCCTTAAAGGTGGTGTAACCACCACCAACTTGCAATGATACGCTTGCCACTGATGGTTAAGAAAGCAATTTCCTAGTAGGTAAACTGATCTATTGAATCCAAATGTAGTGAGTGGTGCCCGGAATCTGCGTTTTTAAAATTAAATTATTTTTCATTGAGGTAACGTTGGTTATGACACTGTTTATGATTTAGGGGCATAGGTTGACACTTCTGCAGGAATGTTACCACAACATACCCACCACCAGAGCATCAATTATCCTCTGCCACAGTTCCAGGGTCCCTCTGTCCTTTCCTCCCCAATCCTTTTTCTTCCCCTCTAGTAGCCTCAGTTTTGCAGTCAGATTTCTAGGAGTAGTTTGGTTTAATTTTGTCTGTTTCTTTGCTTTGTTTCTCTATAGTCCACATATGAGTGAAATCATCCAGTGTTTGTCTTTCTCCTTCTGACTTATTTCACTTAGCATAATCCCCCCTGGTTCCATCCATATTGTTGCAAATGGCAAGATTTC
Organism: Talpa occidentalis; assembly: GCF_014898055.3. Taxonomy (NCBI): domain Eukaryota; kingdom Metazoa; phylum Chordata; class Mammalia; order Eulipotyphla; family Talpidae; genus Talpa; species Talpa occidentalis. Next base: position 11,560 of record NW_023601967.1, read on the forward strand.
ATCTTTTTTTTTTTATAGCTGAGTAGTGGATTCTGCAATCTGAACAGCACTCCCTCCCTTACCCCCATGTTCTTTTACATACCAAGTTTTGAAAGCTGCTGAATTAGTAATCACTCCAGCCTCCAGAGATTTATGTTCTGTATCATCTGACAAATCCACTCTTCTGAAGTATAGGTGACAGATGTGATTTAATATGAGTTTACCAATGACACTGAAAAAACTTCTCTTTGTTTTAAGACAGGGGAAAATGGCCTCTTTGTAAAACAGTGGGCATTTGGAGTTGAATGAGGGACATTATTTTAAAAACATTAATTAAACTTTTTTTAATTTAATTTTTATTTTGCACAGAGACTAAGAAGACTAGATCAACTGAACAGACTTGGTATTTAAAATCAGAGAATCTTGGGTTTAAATTCTGACATGATCAGTTATTAACTTAGTGATCTCACCAATTGTTGTTCTTACTTTCACTTTCCTTTTTTATAGAAAGATTATAATACACACATATACATTTAAAAATATATAATACACACAAATACAGATAACATAACATATAGAGACATATAATATAAATTGGAGGTATTATTCTAAGAGTAAATGAGCTGTGACTGGAATACAGTGGTGGGTAGGGGTATCCAAATACTACCTCAATTAAAAATAAATTAATTAATTAAAATGAAAGAGTAAATGAGCTGTGTTTAGAGAATTGCCCCAAACCAAGTGGACGCCCCAAACATAGTCATTGCATCTGTACCATGGGACTGATATTGACTATGGTGGGCATAATATGGTAAATAATACAGCTATGTTCCATCTAACAAAAAGCTACAGTCAAATCAAAGAGAAAGAGAAAGTCATTTCGAGGAGGTAATTATTAAAACAATATTCATTCATTTGACAAATATTTGTTGAGTTTCTCCAACATGTAGCTACTGCTTCCAGTTAGTTGTTGATACCCAGGGTTTAATATGACAAATAAGCTTCCTCATGGAGCCTCCCTATCAGATACTATCAGTATCAATACTGAGAAGTACTACAAAAATAGTAAGACAGGGTTATGCTAGAGGGTGTAATAATTTTCTAGGGCTTCTGTATAAAATGCCACAAGTTGGGAGATTTAAAAACCACAAAAATTTATTCTCTCATCTTCAGAGACCAGAAATCTAAAGTCAAGGTGTGCTGGCAGGCTTGGTTTTTTCTGGACTCTTGGTCTGATGAAAATGTATTCATATATATCTTTTAGCTTCTGATGGTCCTGGGCATTCTTTGATAGTCCATGGTAGAGAAGAACTGTGCATGCTCCAGGGAAGAAAAGAACATCAGTGTGGGAGAAGCAATCAGAGCAAGGGATAAACTCAGAGATGTAGCAGGGAGGGCAGATCGGACAGGGTTTCGTAGTCAATCATTTTATGTTTTTTGTTTGTTTATTTGTTTTTTAGTATTGTTGCAATATGAAGGTAGGAGGGACTTTATTGGGGAGGCATAGTAGGCAGTTGGGTAGGCAATTCTGAGCTCAGGAGAAAGTCTAGACCAGGTATGTGTTTTCTAGTTGTCTGTATGGTGTTTTAAGCTATATGTTTTTTTAAGCCATGGAACAGGGAAAGAATGGCAATAGAGAAGACATAGTAATAATTCCAAAATTTAGAGTCCAGGAGGAAGAATGAGCAAAAGACAGTGGGAAAGAGTAGGCAGATGGATGAGAGGAAAACCAGAATCCTATGGTGTCATGGAAGCCAATATAAGGCAATATTTGTTTAACTGTGTTGAATGCTGGAGAGAAGTTGAGTGAAATGACAGCAGAGGATGAAATTGATAAAATGAGTGTAAGTGGTGTCTTGAGATAAATGACTTCAGTGGACTGATCGAGCTGAGAATCCAACTGAAGGGAATTGAAAAGTAAACGAAACATGGGAAGTGGCAGACACTAAGTTTAGGTAACTCTTTTAAGATTTCTGTTATGAACAGATAATTTACTATTCAAGCCAGGACACTTTTGAGAGTGAAGGAGGGAAGGGCATGCTAAGAATAAATCCCATTATGTAATAAAAAATAAGATTCTTGATGCATAATTTATATACCATAAAATTTATCCTTTAAGATGTACAGTTTGATAATTAAAATGATATAAATTTGAAGTAATATTTGTTAAGTAATTGGTTTGAGCAAATCTGGTGGATTTATAGATGTTTTTCCAAAAGTTGTTTCAAAAAGAAAATCCTGGCGAATGTTTTGGAATTATGGCATCAGTGGATATGTGAGATAATCTGCTGAGAATCTCTTGGATTGATAGTTTCCTATTTCCTTGTTTTGAACAGTAGAAATGTCCTGGATTACTTTTCAGAAAGAAGTAATCTTCCTTTTATAACAGGACATGTAATGAAGTTGTCAAAATACGGAGGCTAACAGAGCATATAATCAGATGGCAGACATGGAATACTTCCTTTTACATGCTCAAGAACCCATTCTTTTTATTGTTTGGAAGTCACAGCGGCAGTCCTCTATCCAAGTTATCCCACTAGTTGATTCTTCCATAATTGCTGGAGAGATCTGTCAGGCACCAGTCTTAGTGTCAGTTATAAACTTCAGAGTGCTCACTGCAGTGCACAGCATTCAATCAGATTTTGCTGAAGCTGGGTCATACTGCCAATATCAACCTTCCAAATGGTATTGGTGGCACTTCAGAGATTAAGAAGAGCAAGGTAAATTCAACCCAAAAGCCAAGAATAACCAATGTGTGGATGCTTTATTCGTAGGCCTTATACAAAAATTTGCAGCCAAATTTGTGCAGCAAATTGTCTGACGAAAAATCTATGCCAGAGGATCAGATGAAGAAAGAGATTGAGCCTTTACCAGAAACTGTAAAATCTGAAGAGATTGCAAAGAATGTCCAATGGTTAGTGAGCACTAAATGTCCCCCTAAAAAATGACTTCAGTGAGTATTGGATGAGAGGGAAGCTTGCAAGACTCCTCTTGTCCTTTATTATAACTCATTACTATGACTGTTCTTGAATTTTAAAATTTTTTGTTACAAGCCTCTCATTTGTATAAAATGTGCTTATTCGTTAAGAAAGGATGAAAGGATCCTCATGCTTTCCATCTGAATATTTGCTCTCTATCTTTTGTAACCTTTTCTCTTCTGGACTCCAGTAATTTCCTCAATCCACATTTGTACTCTCTGTACATTTAAAATAAAATAAAGTTATTTGTATAAATAACTTAAAAAAAAGAAAATCTCTCTAAACTATTATTTAAGGTAGTAAAGAAAATAATTTAATTCTCACTATATTGATTTTCTGAGCAGTAAAAAAAAAACTAAGCAAAAATAATTATTTACTAAGCAAATATTTATTTAATATTTGAAAGGGTCCTTCATTGTCTCTCTTTCTATTACTTTTCTAAAAATGTGCTTTCCTAGCAATTCCACATCTGTGATCTGCACAAAGGACACAAAAACATTAATTCAAAAGGAAACCTGCACTGCTATGTTCATTGCAGCACTACTTACAATAGCTGAGATAAGGAAATTACCTAAAAAATATCAAATGATATCACTTATAGGAGGAATATAAGGAAACTGAACAAAGGGTAAAAATATTATCTGAATTATCCCTGAATTATCTAACTAATTCAGAGCCTCCTGAAAGTATACCTATCATTAATTTCCCACACAAAGAGTTTCTTGAGACTTCAGCTGCCATGGAGACAGATTGCGCATTCCCATGATCATCAAAATGCCCAACAGAGCTTCCATACTGTCTCATTGAAATCCTAGCTTTCCTCCTCCTTCTGTTAAGTTGGTATCAATAAACCTTCCTTTTTGCTAGGCAACTCCCTCATGCATGTGTAAATAAACCTTATCTTTCCTCCTGTTAATTAATTTAAAAATCTTTGCAATTAATTTAAAGATGATCAATCAAGTCAATAGAGAATTAGTTTTTCCTTTCAACATTAGCATATTTGTTCTAGAAATTCACAGTAACAGTAGGTTCTTAATAATACAGTACAGTAATTCCAAGGTATGCTTAACACAATGTTCATCAATGGTTACAGACAAAGACACATCCCAGGAACTTAATGATTAACACTGTCTATATTTCAATACTGATCACTCTACTTGTTAAACTTT
>NW_023601968.1:0-15679 GCF_014898055.3 Talpa occidentalis
TTTCATAGTTTTTTTGTTGATTTTGATTTTCACTTTCTTATAGTTATTCATTTTCCTGGTCCCTTATTTAAGTTTTTTTAGATTCCTGCTATGAGTGAGACCATCCGGTATTTTTCTTTTTCTTTCTGGCTTATTTCGCTGAGCATGCCTTCCAGCGCCATCCATGTTGCTGCAATTGCATGTGTTTATCTTTTTTGAATGCTGAGTAATATTCCACGGTGTATATGGACCACATCTTCTTGATCCAGTCATCTATTTTTGGGCATTTGGGTTGTTTCCAAAGCTTAGCTATTGTAAATAGTGCTGCTATAAACATAGGGATGCAGGTGCTCTTTGGAATTGATGTTTCTGTGTCCTTTGGGTAAATACCTAGGAGTGGAATTGCTGGATCATATGGAAGCTCTATGTTTAGTAGGTCCAGAAATCTCCACACAGCTTTCCATAATGGTTGGACCAGTTTTACACTCCCACCAATAGTGCAGGAGAGTTTTTTTTCTCCACACCCTTGCCAACATTTGTTGTTGCTAGTTTTTTTAATATGTGCCATTCTCACTGGTGTAAGATGGTATCTCATGGTAGTTTTGATTTGCATTTCCCTGATTACAAGTGATGTTGAACATTTTTTTTCATATGCCTGTTGGCCATTTGCATTTCCTCTTCAGAGAAGTTTCTTTTTAGCTCTTCTGCCCATTTTTTGATTGGATTATTTTCTTGTTTGTGCTGAGTCTCATCAGCTCTTTGCAGATTTTTGTGATCAGTCCTTTATCATTAGTGGTTGTGTGTGCAAAAATTGTTCCCCAGCCGGTGGGTTTCTCTTTGTTTGTTATTGTCTTTTTTGCTGTGCAGAAGCTCTTTAATTTGATGTAGTCCCAGCTGTTTATCTTTGCCTTCACTATCACTGTTTTTGGGTGATGTGTCTGTAAAGATGTCTTTGATGTGCATATCACGTAGTGTTTTCGCCTATATTTCTTCTATGTATTTTATAGTTTCAGGTCTTATGTCCAGTTCTTTAATCCATTTTGAGTTGATTTTTGTATATGGTGTGAGGTAGTGGTCAAGCTTCATTCTTTTGCATGTAGCGACCCAGTTTTCCCAGCACCATTTATTGAACAAACTTTCTTTGCTCCAATGCATAGTCTTTGCTCCTTTGTCAAAGATTAGTTGACCATAAATCTGTGGGTTTATTTCTGGGATTTCTATTTGATTCCATTGGTCTGTGTGTCTGTTCTTGTTCCAATACCATGCAGTTTTGATGATTATGGCTTTCTAGTATAGTTTGAAGTCTGGGAGTGTGATGCCTCCATTCCCTTCTTTTTTTTCAGGAGAGCTTTGACTATTTGGGGTTTTTTGTGATTCCATATGAATTTCATCAATAATTGTTCTATTTCTTTGAAGAATGACATTGAAATTTTGATTGGAATAGCATTGAATCTGTATATTGCTTTTGGTAGGATGGCCATTTTAATAATGTTTATTCTTCCAATCCATGAGCAGGGGATGTCTTTCCATTTCTTTGTGTCTTCTTCTATTTCTTTTAACAGTGTTTTATAGTTTTCTTTGTATAGGTCCTTTACCTCTTTTGTTAGATTTATTCCCAAGTATTTGATTTCTTTGTTTTGATAATTAAAGGGATGGTTTTTTTGATTTCTTCTTCAGATTTATTGTTTGTGTATAGGAAGGCTACTGAATTTTGTGTGTTGATTTTGTATCCTGCCACTTTACAACTGATTGATGAGTTGAATTAGTTTTTCTGTGGAGTTTTTGGGGTTCTCTATGTATATTATCATGTCATCTGCAAATAGTGATAGTTTGACTTCTTCTTTTCCTATTTGGATTCCTTGTATGTCTTTCTCTTGTCTTATTGCTCTGGCTAGGACTTCCAGTATTATATTGAAAAGCAGTGGTGAGAGTGAACATCCTTGTCTTGTTCCAGATCTTAATGGAAATGCTTTCAGCTTTTCACCATTGAGAATGATACTGGCTGTTGGCTTGTCATATATGGTCTTTATGATGTTGCAACTCACTTATTTTCTAATTTTCAGAATGCTCCTATAGTTTCAATTTTCTTTTTCATATAAAAGAATTTGAAATCTCTGCTACTGTTCAGACCCCACTCCCCTATGTGCCATTAAAACTTCAATTCGAGGGCCTCCCTGGAGGCACAAGGGGTTAAGACGCAATCTATGAAGCTATCTGTAGCCACTACAGCACGAGTTCCATCCCCAGCCAGGCAGGGAGCAGCCCACACTGCACAACAAACCTCTCCTGACATGCCCGCTGATCCCCTCAGCAATGCACTTCAGTCAATCTGCCTGTTCTGTCCCCACACTGTCTCTGGTGGGTCCTCCCATCCCCCCACACCTCTGGCCTGTACCCCAGTTCTTGTATGCATAAATAAATAAATCTTTAAAAACAAAACAAACAAAAAAACCTCCAACTCAACATTTCCATTTTATGTCTAGAAAGTTCCTCAAATTACATTCAAAATTGATCTCTCTGTCTCCCTCTATCTGTCTGTCTCTTTCTCTCTCATACCCATGCTTACACACACACATACACACTCACACATACACACTGATTCTCTTCTCTCCTCCTCTGCAAAAGGCATTAACATCCAGTTTCTTAAGATAAACCTGGTTATCATCTTTTCTTCCTCCATCTACCTCACCCAATTCATCAACAATTTATATCTTTAATCTCTTAAATTTCTATCAAATACTATCATTTCCCACTCAAATAATGAACAACAACCTTGTTCAAATAAGGCAACTAATACTGAGAAAGGCTAAGGCATTGCACAATGCCACACAATTAGTAGGTAGTGGAGCTAACTCAGATGCCCATCAACTTCCAAAGCCTGTACTTGAGATTAGAGAACACGCCTCACTTGGAAGAGCTCTCAAAACCAAAATCCTAAGATATCTCCAAGAAACAAGATTTAGACCATTTTAACTGCATAATGGCCCAAAACCCAATGGAAAAAGTCACTGAGGGTAATTAGCCTTCTGGGGAGTATTTAAAATGTCAAGAAATATTAATGTCAATCAAAAATCTCCTGTGTCAGCAGTAAAACTATAACTGTGCAGAAAACATGATAATATACCTAGAAAACCCTAACTACTCCACTAGCAAACGATTAGAAACAATAAGTCAATGCAGTAAATTAGCAGGCTACAAAACCAATACAAAAAAATCAGGTGCTTTGCAATACACAAACAACAAATTAGAAGAGAAAGAAATCAACTTAACAATCCTGTTCATAAGCACATAAAAAATAATTAAGTACTTAGAAATTAACAAAGGTGGTAAACAACCTGTACAACAATGAAAACTATAAGACCTTGTTAAAAGAAACAACCACACAAGCAAATGGGAAGGCATTCCCTGCTCATCGATTGGAAGAATTAACTTTGCTAAAATGGGCCATCTTACCCAAGCAATATACAATTCAATGCAATCCCCAGGAAAATACTCTATAGCAGTAATAGTGGAAATGATCATTCCCACAAAACAAAGTTTTCAAATGATCACCTTCTTTTAAAGACTACATAACCAAAAGACAGGGTAATACAGCAAATCTCCTACCCCAGGGCCTCCCCGGTGGCGCAGCAGTTGAGCGCTGGGTTGCAAGGCTGCCACAGCCTCTGCAGCACTGGTTCGATTCCCGGCTGCCCCCCGGCCACTGAAGGAGGGTCCCACATGGCGCGCAGACCTCTCCTGCCGCCCGCTGCTCCCCTCAGCAGTGTACTTCTCTCCTTCTGCCTGCTCTGCTCCCCGCTCTGGTCTGGTGAATTCTCTCACCCTCCTGCGCTTCTGACTGTACCCAGTGCTTGTATAAATAAAAAATAAAATAAAATAAAAAAAATCTCCTACCCCATACCTTCACTGTCTATCTCCTAAGCTATTGGCTATTTTAAAAACCATTTAGACTAACCTTTCCCCCAGATCTCAGGTATGAAAAGAACAAGCTGCAGAGGACCTCCCCTGGTGGTGCAGCGGTTGAGCACTGGGCTGCAAAGCTGCCCACAGCCACTGTAGCGTCGGTTCAATCCCCGGTGCTGGGAGAGGGTCCCACATGGCTCACAGACCTCTCCTGCCGCTCCCGCTGCTCCCCTCAGCAGTGTATTTCGTCAGTCTGCCTGTTCTGTTCCCCGCTCTGGATCTGGTGAATCCTCTTACCCTCCCGTGCTTCTGACTGTACCCCGTGCTTGTATAAATAAATAAATGAATCTTAAAAAGAAAAGAAAAGAACAAGCTGCAAGATTTTTGATATTTCTGAACTTCGTGCTGAAAAGCTAAAATAGACTGGCTATACTGATCTAAGTCTGGGGTGAGAAGTAAGTCACAGTAATTCTTAAATGTTCTTGCTTCAAACAGTAGTATGTACTATGTGAACTTTCTTACACTGAGGAGGAAGAGCATGGTAGAATTAAGTCATCTGGAAGATAGCTCTGGCAAAAAGATGGAGTATAAGGAAAGCAGAAAAACAGGTTACCTATCTATCTACCTATATCTATAACTCTCTATAGATATTGACTATATATATATTTATGTGTATATGTAGTCAGTGACAAAACTTTAAGAACCAAATAGAATTTCCACAAGCCTGATGATCAAGAATTATTTGCCAAGCTGCTATGGGCAACATGCTGTAAAAAAACAGCTGTGACATTAGGCAAAAATGTTAATCTTTATGATTTCCTTTCTCCCTGTTTCTGTTTTGTACTATATTGCATCACAATGGTCTTCTGAAGCTATTTACGCCTTCATGACAAATGGCAATTCAGAACAAAGATCCTCAAACTTTTGCTAAAAGTTTAAGACCTTACAGATATTGTAGATAGACAAATAGCCTGGTGATTAAGGATAGACATTATTTTCAGTTTTATGTACCAGATCTAATATATAATATCTGCATAATCATCCAACTGGTTGTTTTATGTTAAGATTCCTATTCCCTATACTCTAACTCATACTTAGAATCAGAAAATGTTTTAAGTGTATAAGGTGATAATTATTGTGAATGCCTAATAGTAGACTACAGAACTACAAATAATCAACCTAACTCCCTTTGCCTCTAACATTTTCTCACAATACTAAAAAGTCCAATAACCTCATTTTCTTTATGGTGGCGCCAGTTCAACCACACTCTGGAAGGTATTGGTTTTCTTAAGTACATGTGGAACCATGAGAATAAAAAAACAATATAAAGAAAAATGACAGTATGGAGCTTTGTGGTCTGTAGATTTGTTGATCATACAAGAACCTGAAAGGGAGAAACCCCCTAAAAGATTAGTCACTTCATTTTGTGTTACGGATTTAATTCAGGTTAACAAAGCATTTGCCAACAAAGGAGATGGGAGAATAGCAGTATTCACTTGCTCTAGACCGAGTAAACAAATGTGGGTTTGTGGGCTGACTAATGTCCTGGGATAAACAGGCTGTCAGCCAAATTCTAGGCATTTTGATGAAAAGACAGCAAGCCCACACTTTTCTTCATGGAAAGTGCTCTGTGGGAGTATTAATGTCTACAAGGGCAGCCAGGGCCTTCAACTTACCCTACAAATTTACCCTTATTCAGTGACAGGGAATGCTCAGTGCTTCTGTAAGTGAAAAGCTAGATCAAGGGGTAGAATCTGAATTCCTTCTTCTTGGAAAGTGTTAAATATGTCATTCATTTCATTCATTCCTTTTGAGAAATGTGTTATCATGGTTTCTTTTTAAATACTACAACCCTGCAAGTATAGAGTTAGGCCACCAAAATGTGACTCTGGTTCTATCTCCCAAGTACTCATTCATTTCATTCATCGGGTGTCTACTAAGTGCTTCAGACACTGTGTAGCCACAGGCTCTAGGAGAAAAACAATGACCTAGTCACAGCCCCGCCCCCTGGAATGCCCCAGAGCCAAACTTGACAATTTCAAGTCTACTGGAAAACAGATGAGATTTCATCATTTTATTTTATATTCTGTCACTGAATATGGGTGAATTTTTAGGGTAAGTTGGAGGCCCTGGCTGCCCGTTAATACTACCATGGAGACCTTTTCATGAAGATTTGTTTCATGGATGGGCCTTCCTGGTGGCCCAAGGGGTTAAGCACAGCCCTGTGAAGCTGTCTGCAGCCTCTGCAGCACGAGTTCAACCCCCGGCCAGCCAGGGAGCTACCTACATGGTGCAGCAGACCTCTCTTGTCTCACCCACTGCTCCCCTCAGCAGTGTATTTCAGTTGACCTGCCTGTTCTGTTCCCCACTCTGTCTCTGGTATATCCTCTCACCACTACCCCCTAACTCTGCCCTACCCCCCCCCGTTCTTGTATGCATAAATAAATAAATCTTTTTTTTTTTTTTTATTTTGTGGGCAAGGCAACAGGCCCTTCAATTAAGGTCCCAATATAAGTTTTTAGTAAAGTCAAAAATAAGAAAAAGGAGTTTCCCTTTATCTGGCTATCAGGGTCCCCCACCATACTGTAGAGACCATAGTTATGACTTAACCCTACACTAAAATTGATTTTATTAGAAAGTGCAACTAGCGAAACATCAAGGGCTAAATTTCACAGTTTCTTATCAAACTCAAGAAAAACTTCCCAGCAGCAGCAGATGCAATCTCCTTTAACTCTATAGGGCTGGCTTATCTATTCATATCAGAAACCTATATGGTATATGCACACTAAAAACAAAATCCATGAAATGAGTCAACATGAATCTAATATAAATTAGAAAAAGAAAGTTCACTGTGAGAAATAAAAAATACATTTTTACCTTTAGATTTCCTTTGTTTTTAGTCATTTAATACCTCCTCTGTAGACATTTCAAAAATGATATGTAATTAGTATATCATAAATTCAGCCTTTAGAAGTGTACCATTGAGAGGTTTATAATATATTTAAAAAGCTGAGCAGTCATCGCAACCATGTAATTCCAGAATGTTTTTATTACCCGGAAAAAGGAACCTCCTACCCATTATCAGTATATCTCCATTTCTACCTTCCTTTGACCTGTAGTAACCAGTAATCTACTTTCTGTGTCTGGATTTTCCTACTCTAGACATTTGAGATAAATGACAATATATAATTTAAAAAATGCACTGTGGTAACTGATACTAAAGGAGAATTTTCTGAGTCTTCACAAAAACCTGCAATCTTTCCTGAAATACTGTGTCTTCTTGGGCCTCCCTGGTGGTGCAAGGGGTTAAGATGCAACCTATGAAGCTATCTACAGCCACTGCTACACAAGTTCGATCCCTGGCCAAGGAGATACCCACATGGTGCAGCAGACCTCTCCTGACTCGCCAGCTGCTCCCCTCAACAGTGTATTTCAGTCAATCTACCTGTTCTGTTCCCCACTCTGTCTCTGGTGAATCCTCTCACTCCCCACACCTCTGGCTGCACCCCAGTTCTTGTATGTATAAAATAATAAATAAATCTTTAACAAAAATACAGTGTCTTCTTAAGTATTATTCACCTACATTGAAACTTTCACATTTCCTATATGAAGACCTAATCTCCAAGACTGACTAACACCCCTCAGTGCTGGTAGACCGCTGCCAAACTGCTTATTTAGAGAATTAGTTTTAAGAGGCATGATATGTAACTGTCTTTAAATGAAAATTGGGTAGATTAGCAAACTCTTTGACAAAAAAAAAAATAACTGTCAAGGAATCTGGGGCTTATGAAGTCATGAAATCAAGATTTTCATATACATTGCTAAGTTTAACAAATTTAGGCTAGTCCTGTAAACGTAACTATGTAGGAATAAAGGCATTACAAAATCAAGGTTTGGAAAGGCAGCATAACTCCTGTTTAATTACTATGAAGAGGGAAGAGAGTGTGAAAAAGAGAGCTGCACAAATTAGAAAGGAGACAGAAAAGCCGGGAATGACATCTATTGATAAGGAGGTAGCAGCCACCGCCCACAAAAACTCCACTTGACCAGCAGTTCAATACATGTCTTGAAGGAACAAGATGTAGCGCACAGCCCACAAAACCAGAGGAAGGCCTGCACAGGAAGTAAAGAGGAAGGTGCACTTGGTGCTATGGACTTCAGAACAGGATGAAGTCAGTCCATGTGAGGTTCACAAAAACCAACTAGGCAATACAAGCATCAAAGTGTTTCCTTGAGTCATTAACTCAGGACCACATCCTGATTTCAAAGACCATGGAGGGGAAAAGCTGTGTGAACTGGAGCCGTGTTTTTAAACCTCTCTGCAATTGTTTTTCAGAGATGACCAGAACCTTCAGTGTCCCAGAACCCTCTGCATCCCAGATCCCACCGAGGTGAGCAACTGGACAGCGGTGCCAGATCATCCAGCAAAATAAGACAAGCGGCTTGACTTGACAAGTAACATAAAGAGCTTCCCTAGACAGTGCCAGAGAATTAGATGCCAAAAGCCTGAGGTGGTTATTAGAAAATGGTTACCGCCTCCAATTGTCTGACTACAGTCTCTTCCTCGCCAGAAAGCTGCTACAGAATAGTAGAATCTAGCCAAAGCAATCACCACCACTCCCTGAGGAAACATTCACAGATTCACCATGAGCTCTTGCTAACATCCCTGCTGTCTGTTGCAAAGCCTCCAGACAGGGCAGTGACAGGAATTCCTGTTGTCAAGTAAGAAGAAATTGCCAAATGGGATATAACTTTTAACTGGATATCAGCCTACTCTTTCTTTTGGTTATCTATCAGCTGGGACTACTTTGGCAGCCAACTTCTAATGCATTCTGCTTCCTGGGTCATAAGAGCAGTCTGAAGGAAAACTAGGAAGGGGGCAGGACACCCAACTCCATCCCTAATCAGCTGCAAAACATTTGGCCCAGTCAAGTTGTTGCTTTGTTCTCTTTTCCTTTCATTATAATCTAGAAATTCTAAAACCCATCTCACAAGGCTTTATAGAAAGTCATAAGAGAAGAAATGAGCAAAATGTTATAGATGGTATGTTCATATACACATACTTAAATGTACATGAGTGTTTTAATACATACAATATAATGTTTTAATGTCCCCATTTTCACAAAATTGAAGTGCAATTTGGCAAGTACCTGACTAAGTTAAGCAATGTGGATAAACTGCGTATTTTGGACCAGAAATGCTTCCGTTACTTTTATAGGAAAAGATGGTTGTCTAAGTTGCTCAGACTACTTTTCCTCTCCAAGTTCTTGTCATGGAATCTATACAAGGCTGACTTTCATAATTTCTAGGAGGCCAGAGACAAAACATTTTAAAGAAAAAATATTAATAGATGCTGATAACGAAATGCTGCTATATACTGACCGACCTATGAAATACTTCACAGATACTATTTTTCATCTTCTTCGTACATTATGCTTGAGTTTATGAGCGAACTTACTGCTTGAACTGATATTCAATCTCAGGTCTGTTCTGACTTGAGGTCCCTGCCCCTCATCAGAGCCATTTTTATTCTGTGAAGGAAGCCATGTTTCTCCTTTGTCCCTACTTGAAACTTCAGCATTTGCTTTGCTGGGGAAAGCTGCCTCCCGTTCCTGACTGGTCTGTGGGCCAGTCCCTGTGTCTCCTTGTATAAGTGGAGATGGCTACAGGGGGTAGGGGGAGTTGGGTGAGGAAAGTGGGAAGGGCAAAGATGCTTCATCAGTTCCAAGAGTCCCTATGGGACTTACACTCAGTTTTGAAGGACTGTGTTACTTGCCTAAATGCCACAGAGTTTTCTGTGTAGAAAGAACTGGAAGGAGCTTTTCCTGTATTACCTGGTGATTCCATTTAGACCAAAACTATTCTTCAGATGTGGCAAAGAGCTGTTCAGGAGTTTTATTCAAATAGGGTTAATGATTATTTAATAAACCACCATTTATCACAGATGGTTTCTTTGGTATTAGATACATTCCAAATGTCTCCCAATTTTGTCCTAGAAAGCAGAGCCAACTCAGGAAAAAATTTTTATGTGCTTTACCATAGTGTTTGAAACTTTATAGAGGTACCACAAAACACATCAGCCTAGTTATGAGATGTTATTTAGAAACACAGACTGGGAAAGATGTAACAATAAAATTTGGGAGTAACAGTAATGACTGAACAGATACTAATTGTTGAACTCTTACAGAACAGAAAGCAGAGTGCTGCACTTCATATATACATTATTTCATTTGAATCTTGCCATATCCTTATGAGGTAAACATTGATATGATTCTCATTTTCAAAGTAGAAGACTAAGTTTGTCATCAATATTTACTATTGTCAAAATGGCCATCAAAATGACAAAACAAGGCTGTGCTGGAGCAAAAGTAATAAAACATTTTCACGTATCTCCTCCTCCAAGCCTCACTTTTTCAGTGCTGTCCCAAATGCCATATTTCATCACCCAAAGTGATATAAAAAAATCCATTCATTGCTGGGATTAGTAATTTAGTATACCCCATGAAATTACTCCAAGAAAGGGGAGGAAACAACAATAAAACCTTAAAAGAAACAAAGACATTTAACTTACAATGACCTGAAAATAAATCATGAATCCAAGAGAATATGCAAATTATAAAGTTGAATGTAACATCTAAAAATCCAATGGAGAACCCTAATGCCAGACTAATCATATAAACAAACTCTACCATGCAATTCAGAAATTTTCCCACTGGAGTTATATAAAAGAGACAGTATTTTGTTAAAGAAATGCAGGATCAGGACAGTTAGCCAAAATAGTGAAGAGTTTGAGTTGGTACGTGCCTGTTGTCCAGCTTCTTTCCTCCTAGGGCCTGCCCCAGCTGAGAAATTTCATACCAGTATCAACCTCATACGCAAACACAGTCAGAGGTAATGAAGTTAGTACAGAAAGACATTTACGGATGACAGTGACAAGCTAGCTGTTGATGAAATCCAGCTCTAAAATACACCCAATTACTTACATCATCCTTGAGGTTTCCAACTTAATATTTTCTCATCCAGTGTCTAACCACAGAAAAGCTGGATCTCAAAATCTACTTAAAGGGAAACTATTTGGGAGGAATTATATAGTAAAGCCCTGTTTCTATTCTTTTCTTTTTTTGATATTAATTACCTATGTTTTACAACACATTCTCCTTAATAGAGCCAATGTGAATCATAAAATGATAGAAGGAATTTGCACAATAATAGAAACTTTAGAATCATAATAATTCCTATAATACACTTTAGCATCTGTCAGGTAGTAGAGTGTTATCCATTGTTCTGCTCATTTCATACTTTTTACTTGATTAACCCACCAGAAGTGATAATTTCTACAGCTCACCAGTTCTTGGATACATGGAGTTACTACAACAATGTTAAAAAGGATTTCTTCAATTCCCAAGTCAAAGTGAAATCTCAGAAATAGTGCTTCTTTCTCACCAAGTTACCAGCAACCAGACCCTCTAAAATTTGTGAGGAAGAAATATTTATATAAAATATTAAAGGATGCAAAGAATTAGTGTCTCCTTTATGCTTAGTAGCTGCAGCAACATACATGTGCATAACTCTGGGCTGGAGAAAAGCTGCTAGGTACAGGGCAAAAATAAGAAGAGATAAAAAGGGGAAGAGAGGAGAGAAAAAGGGGATCCACATAAAGCTCCTAGCATGTGACACGTAAGACATTACTAAGAATCAGTACATTTTTCTTGAGTTGTTGCTCTCATCTATCAACTGCCAAATAGAAAAATCACAATAATTTTAGCTAGCTTTAAGTTCCAGGGCTTCCATTTGCTAAAAAAAAATTTATCTGAAAGAATAAAAGCTCTTCAACAAAGATGATAGCTTTCTCAAGAGATTTGCACTGACCAGGTCGTCCCAAATTATTTTCCTATGTTTTAAATTTGGTGCAAACAAAATCACAGCCTATTAAGCATTTAATAGACAATGAATTTTTTTTAATCCAATGTGTGATATGCAGTGTGGTATTGAATTATTGTGTGAATGTATAAAATCTTGCTCAATAAATGTGCATGCTGATTTACAAGGATTTTAGAGAGCTTGGACCACAGTTTTAAGCAATTTACATCATGGTAGAATTTTATAGTGTTTTATCTTCACTTTCATAGCATATTGCTGAGTCTACATGGTTATTTAACAGCAATATTTTGGCAAAGAATACAACCTCTAAAGATAATATTAAACTGTAAATGAACTACTTTTTGACCTGCAAGGTGGCAAATAATAGGGACTGCCTGTGTCCCTTATGTCTTCCTCCATCAAAACCACAGCTACCATCAGCACCCAACCATTTCCGTTCCCACAACCTGTGTCACTATTTAAACATTGGTAGTTAGGTACAAATTGACTAGTGAAGCTAAGTAATTTGTACATTTACTGAGACAGTACTGTGAACTTGCATTATTAATAAATTCCCATGCTAAAAAGCAAGCTGTCAATGTAAGTGTGGTGACTCTAGATGAGACTACCAAAGAGTTCAAATCCCACTTGGACCATTAAACTTGCAGTGTGGAGCTGCATGAGTTAATATCTCTCAGTCTCCATTTCTACAACTACAAGTGTAAACAGATTCACAGCAGTGATTCTTCCACGAGATTAGATTAGACAGTGTTGTATCCTACATATATAAAAAACTCAGAGATAGTAGCTACTGCATGTTAGAAAACAAATGCTTCATTTTCACATTGTAATCATATTTCCTTCTCTCCTTTTTTTTATATTTTATTTATTTATACTAGCACTGGGTACAGTCAGAAGCGCGGGAGGGTGAGAGAATTCACCAGAACCAGAGCAGGGAGCAGAGCAGGCAGAAGGACCGAAGTACACTGCTGAGGGGACCAGAGAGTGGGCACTGCTGGAGAGGTCTGCGCGCCATGTGGGACCCTCCTCCTGTGCCGGAGAGCAGCCGGGGATCGAACCAGCACTGCAGAGGCTGTGGGCAGCTTCACAACCCAGCGCTCAACCGCTGCGCCACCGGGGAGGCCCCTTTTCTCCTTTTTTAAAAATCTACTTTTTCCCCCTTTTCATTCTTAATATTACTGCATTGTTTGTGTTTGTAAACCCTCCTTAAATCCTGTGTGATGGAAACTAGATATTAAGAAGAAAATACACACAGTGTTGGGGGAGAGCAAAGTAGGGAGGGGCAGTAAGGACTATGGCAAAGGACTATGGGGGTCTTGGTGGCAGGAGTGATATGTTAACAGTGCCTGAAGTGGGTGATCCCATACCTCTAAATCATACCCAGTGTTGGGAACCAATATCACCTCAATAAAAATAAACAAATATATAAATGAATATTTTTTCCACTTCTTTCTTTCAAGAAAAACTTTCAAAAACGAGTGTTAATCTGGTGAAATATCTGTGTAGTGAAGGCTCATTTGAATTTTTTAACTCACAAACAGAGCAGTTCTCAGGAAAAGGCCAGGAAGGTTGTGTGAGGATTCTAATGAAACATGTAAGCACCTTTGCCTTCAGTGCTCTTTTCCCAGATGAAAAAATGTGGCTTCAATATTCCCACTCTGACTCACTTGGCAGGGGGGAGAAAACACATGCCAAGAATAATAATAATTTAAAAAAACTGGTAGGAAAATGCACAGGAAGGAGGGGGAGGTACAGGCGTGTCACACTCTATCAAGTGATAAAAAATAAATGCTGAGAATTAAAAATGCAGCTGCATTGACTGTCACAGGTGAAAATAGGGCCCTAGAAATGCAACACTTAAAAGCACTTTACATCAAAGAGTGTTAAGAACCAGTGGTTTTTTACAGAATCACTTTGCAAGAATTCAATTATCTACAGGATAATAACAAAAAAATATATGTCAACCTACACAGGAAAAATCAGGAGCAAAACCTGCAAAACATTCATGTTCAAATAAGCCAACAAACCCAAAGCTGTATTTTTATTAGGCTACTGTGGGAAATAAATCAGAGGATGGTTACACAAGTGTGTGCATTGCCCAAGCTCATCAAATTAGATTCTTTAATTAGGTGCAGTTTTTCTAATACCATTTATATTCCAGTAAAGTTGGGGGAAAATAACAAAGTAATTGCTTGATAATTTAGTTACGTAAAACAACAAGTATATTTCATCCCAAGTATCTTATAATCTTTAGCTAGTTTGTTCCATAATCGCTAAAGAGAAATCTATTAATTGCTATAGGTCTTGTCATTTATATAAATGAAAATATGTAACCAATTTAGTCCATATTACCTTTAGAATTTTTAAGCTTTCTTTTTTTGGCCACTCTGAAATATATTGTCTTTGTGCAGAAAACATGAAAATAAACAAAGAGCAGCACACTGCTCCAGCTACCTCAGTCTTTATTATTCACCCAAGTATCTCCCAAATATACGGTCTTTAACAGTATATTTAATGGAATACTAAGTGAGAATTAAGAACACAGAAAGTTCATGACAAAGAACAATTAAGAGGCAGGTTTATCAAGAATTTCTGTTCTGTCTGTCTTCACCAACTTATTCTTTGTCTAGAAGTTATATAAACTGTTTTGATCATTCACTAGGTCCCACATTGAAAGTAGCACCTTCATATGCATGAAAGTAAATTGTCTTTTTCTTTTGTTAAAAAAAGGGCAGGCTTAAAAGATATATTATAGCATTTAACTAGTCAAAAACAATTATGCAGCATCAACTAGGTGTAAGGCACTCTGCTGAAAATGCAGGGTGAGAAGCAAATAAGACATGATTTGTACTTAAAGTTCACCATGTATTGGAAGCAAAATTCAGAGTTGCAAGTAAAAACAAGGGCATGTCATGAACTTTTTTCATACCAATTAGGGAAACCTAGGAAATTTTTTCCTAATTATTGCTGAGGTTCAACTATTTTTCCTCTCTACAATGAGGAGTTGTCTTAGATCCTTAGGTCTCTCCCAACTCAAATATTTTATAACAATATTTTTTGTAACAATGTTTATAAAAATATTTATTTCACCATAGTTTTAGCTGAGAATTTGAAGATTTTTGTCTTTAGTAAGTTAGGTGTTTGAATCAGAGGATGCAAAGGCTTTTGAAAAAATGCCTTGGTTTAGTTGGACAAAAACCTCACTTCGTTGATTAGCTACTGGGGAAGCAACAAAAATTAGGTTAAAAAATGAAAACGTATTTTAACCTGATTACTCCTGCTCAATCTGGTGAATGAGGATTCAATATTACAAGACTAGGTATAATCGACATACATATTTATGGTCATTATTACTTGACTATAACAATACATTTGATAAAAAACTTTTCAATCTGCTTCATCACATGCCAATTCTCATAAATAATCAGGTGTGAAATATCAGCTAAATAAAGAATAAGAATAAATACTAAATAAAGAAAAGAATAAATACTAAAACATCGAGACATGTGTTAGTTTCAGTTGGCCTAAGCAAAATCAAGTTTCACTTTCACAGTTTCTCCTTTCTGCCCTTTTGTCTCACATTTCTGACATGCATGCCTGTGAGGGTTGCAAAGATTAAGATCAAATTAAATGACACATATAAAATCTGAAAAAACAATAGCGCTTGTTGCCGTTGTTATGATTACCATCAAAATTAGGCATTTTCCTGCTATTTCTCTCAAAAGGGATCCTACATATAAAGCTCCTCATAGTGTTGTGACATGTATAATACTGAGAGCATTTGAGCAGATCGGGGGATACTTCCAGACTAAAAAATAACTTTAATTTAGTAGCCATATGTGTCTATTAAAATATGTTTGAAGATGTGACAGCTAGCTCATCAACCTAGCAATTTAACATGTTATTATTTAAACTT
>NW_023601969.1:0-15674 GCF_014898055.3 Talpa occidentalis
TGGACAGGGACGTGACCTCCAGCCTGGACCTACTATTCAGGCTGACCCCTGCCCTCTCCTGGTGGGTGTCCATCCCTCTTTCCTCTTCTGGTCCAGCCTGGGGTCACTCCCCAGTGCCATCTGTTGATAACTCTGTGACTTTGAAATGTATAAAAACAACTAATTGTTCTGCTGTGAGAAACCAGCTGGGATCACATCACCATGGTGTCCACCACCCCTGTCACCGTTCCCAGGCATCCCCAAAAGGCCATGAGGACACAGTGGAGAAGAGCCTGGATCCCCGGGAGCTGAGCCCAGACCCCTTGTGTGGACAGTCCCCTGGCAGCTGGCGGGATGGGGGTCTGAGGACTGTGCGTGTGTCTCTGTCCTGGCCGGACCTGGACTCCCTGTCTGAAGGGCTCCTTATGTTTTCCTCATGAAACTTTGTGAAAACTTTGCTCCATTTCTGTGAGGTTTTGGTGTATTTCACGGGGACGCGTGAGTCTGTGGATCTTCCAGGCGCGTGTCCAGGAACGAAGCTCCCTCCTCCGGCGCAGTGTGGGATGTCCAGCTCGTTCTCCCCAGGGTGAGGCCTTTAGTGTCTTCTTTCCTCTGGTGCGGCAGCCTCTGCCGCGACCGCCAGTGACCTTGCTGGAAAGAGGGAGGCCTTCACTCAGACACAGAGTCCATCCGAGTGAGTAAGACCCCCTCCCCTGTGCGCTGCCCTGGACAGTCAATGACGGGTAGATCGGGGCCGACTACAGCAGGCACCGGCCAGCCTCACGTCTGCGACTCCTGACGACCTAAGACAGGCGCAGTCCCGAGGGCTTCACTGTGATAACTTTGGCGTTCACATCAGACAACTGTCTAAAGGCCTGTAAGCCTCATCCAGCGTTACGCGCGCAGTAAAAAACCCCTTCTTTCGGCTGAGAACATGGCTGCTGCTGATGGCGTCACCAACAAAACGGTTTAACTATTAACCCGTTGGTCATTGTTCCTGCCTAAGAAGCAACATAGCAAAGGGCTATGATTATACTCTTTTCTCACCACTTGACTTTTTTCTGTATTGTGTGAAATCAGTTTCAGGAAATGCATGATGAAGAAAAGAGTGTTGGCACAGCAGTTTCAAAATAATCCTAACACTTCTCACCTGAGACAACACCACAGAATTAAAAGGCTTACGTAGAGAAAACACTGTCGTGATCACTGAAAGTAAAAGGTAACAGGAGTTAAATTTTTAGTATATGTGCTGCCGAAGCGAGCACAACGGAGTTAAATATAATGCTTCTGATAATGGCGGTCTTGGAAACAAAACAAGAAATCGGGCTTCAAGAACGCTGTTCTGTGTCATCAAAAATAATCGTGTAGATTCAGATTCCTGTGATCAGTACCTTGAGAGTGTTTACTGTGCCGTGCCGTGGAACATCGACCACACGCACATGAATGATGCAGTAGACGTCTTAGGTATGACTCAGCGTCTCATGTTGAGAAAAAATTAACTTGTATGAATCATCCATTGTTAAAAAGTATAAAAGCGTGTGATGATTTTGAGCACATCACAGTCAGAGCTTCACTCTTGAAGTGAGTCTGTCCGTCATTGATGCGCCGATTCCTTGACCATCCTCACGGTTGCTCAATCCTGAGACAGTCCTGCGCGTCTCCCGGCGCTGGTCCGCGGCACTCTCGGGATTGTTCTGTCTCCTCACGGCCTTTTGGATCCCTGGACACTGATAACTGCTCTGTGCCCTGTCCACGGTGCTCTGTGTTCTCGGACACGGCCGGGAACCCACAGGGGCGCCGCGTGGCCATAATAATAACACGAATCTGCCCCCGCACCAGCCCACGAGCGCGTCCATGTCTCTCTGTCCTGTGCGTGTCTGGGCGTGACGGGCTGACATGGTCACAGCACTGTCCTCCCCGCCTGGCCCCGCTGGCTCCGGGAATCTCCTCCTCGGGCGAGACCGTGACAGGAGCTGGACCCTCCCCTCCCACTCACGCGCGCCCCGGGGTGGCGCCTTTGGGGGCTGTGCTCACCCTGCATCCCTCCCCCGCGGGGCCCTTCAGGATCTGACCGTCGCCTCTCGGGAGAGCTTTTGCTCTCCCTGCACGGAGGATCGTGTCCGCTGGACGCTGACAGACCCGTGTCTTCTGCCCAGTTTCCTGAAGGGCAGGGGAGAGAGGACGTCCCTGCCTCGCTCCCGACCTCCCAGGAAGGGCCTCCGCGTGTCGCCCTGAGCATCCCACAGGCGGTGGCTGGTCACGGATGCTCTCACCATGTGAAGGTCTGTTCCTCCCCCGAGGGCGTCCAGGGCCCTGCACCACACATGGGGGTTGGACTGTGTCGAGCGCTTTCCAGCGTCTGTTGATGTGATCCTGAGGTTCCGTGTTCCTCTTTGTTGCCGTGTTGGATACACTGATGCTCTCTGCTGTGGAACCAGCCCCGTGCCCAGGAGGAGTCCCCGTGATCCTGGGGACAGTCCCTGGGACGCAGGTCGGGTCCTGCTGGCGAGGACGTTGGGAGGATTCCCCTCAGTGATCACGAGGGCTCTGGGTCTGTGATTCCCCTTTTGTGTTGTCTGTGTCCAGTGTCGACCCCCGTGGCCTTTCTGTTCCGAGTAACTTCGGGTGGGGCGTCCGGGACGGAGCTGAGTGACACCCGTGACCGGGACGTCCATGTCTTATTTCTGAGCTTCGCGTGACTCTTTCATCTTTTCACTCTTGCTGTGACAGTGGCTGTGGGTTGGCAGGTGCGGAGTTCACTCCACCTCTGCTCGTCATTCATTCCCCTTTGGAGGAAAATGCTCTGATCTTTGTGACCATCACTGAGACTTTCTGGTTGTCTCTGAGCTTCGTCTCTGCCCTCGCGCTTGAACCTGCCCCAGGAGGGTCTGGGGGAACTGAAATCAGGAGGACGGTGGAGACGCGGCTTCCGTGTCAGGACACACTGATTGTGTCACCAGGGTCCCGTTCCTCCGGGGACAAGGTTTCTCTTTCCACGACGCAACCCAGAGATATCAGGTGAGAAAATGACACACATTGGGAAGCACAAACTGAGGAGAAGACAGGCCTCTGAGGAGAAAATTTGAGGGAGAAATACTGCAGTAATTCTTGTTGAGGAGAAATATCTGAGGAGAAATGACACTGTTGGAATCAGATTCTGACGAGAAGGCAGGCCTAGTGGAGAAAATCTGAGAGGAGAAATACTGCAGTAAGGATTATTGAGGAGAAGTGTCTGAGGAGTAATGACATGTTGTGAAGCAAATACTGAGAAGACAGATCTCTGAGGAGAAAAACTGAGGAGAAATACTGTAGTAAGGAGTGTTGCATAGAAATATCAGGTGAGAAATGACACGTTGGGAAGCACATTCTGAGGAGAAGACAGGCCTCTGAGGAGAAAAAAGTGAGGAGAAATACTGCAGTAAGGACTGTTGAGCAGGAATATCTGAGCAGAAATGACCCCCTGGGGAAGCAGATTCTGAGGAGAAGACAGTCCTCTGAGGAGAAAATCTGAGGAGAAATACTGTAGTAATTCTTGTAGAGGAGGAATATCTGAGGAGAAATGACACATTGGGAAGCACATTCTGAGGAGAAGTCAGGCCTCTGAGGAGAAAGAAGTGAGGAGAAATACTTAGTAATTCTTGTAGAGGAGGAATATTTGAAGAGAAATGACACGTTGGGAAGCAGATTCTGAGGAGAAGACAGGCCTCTAAGGAGAAAATCTGAGGAGAAATACTGCAATAAGGACTGTTGAAGAGAAATATCTGAGGAGAAATGACCCCCTGGGAAGAGATTCTGAGGAGAAGACAGCCTCTGAGGAGAAAAAAGGGAGGAGAAATACTGCAGTAAGGACTGTTGAGGAGGAATATCTGAGGGAGAAATGACCCCCTGGGAAGCAGATTCTGAGGAGAGAAGACAGGCCTCTGAGGAGAAAAAGGGAGGTGAAATACTGCAGTAAGGACTGTGGAGGAGAATATCTGAGGAGAAAGGACACGTGGGAACCACATTCTGAGGAGAAACAGGCCTCTGAGGAGAAAATCTGAGGAGAAATACTGTAGTAAGGACTATAGAGGAAGAATATCTGAAGAGAAATGACCCCCTGGGAAGCAGATTCTGAGAACAAGACAGGCCTCTGAGGAGAAAAAAGGGATGAGAAATACTGCAGTAAGGAATGTTGAGGAGAAATATCTGAGGAGAAAAGTCCCCCTGGGATGCAGATTCTGAGGAGACGACAGGCCTCTGAATAAAATCTGAGGAGAAATACTGCAGTAGGGAGTGTTGAGGAGGAATATCTGAGGAGAAATGACACATTGGGAAGCAGATTCTGAGGAGAAGACAGGCCTCTGAGAAGAAAATCCTGAGGAGAAATACTGCAGTAATTCTTGTTGAGAAATATCTGAGGACAAATGACACCTTGGAATCAGATTCTGACGAGAAGGCAGGCCTAGTGAAGAAAAATCTGAGGAGAAATACTGCAGTAAGGATTTTGAGGAGAAGTGTCTGAGGAGTAATGACATGTTGTGAAGCAAATACTGAGAAGACAGACCTCTGAGGAGAAAATCTGAGGAGAAATACTGCAGTAAGGACTGTTGAAGAGGAATATCGGGCGAAAATGACACGTTGGAAGAGGATTCTCAGGAGAAGACAGCCTCTGAGGAGAAAATCTGAGGAGAATACTGTAATAAGGACTGTTGAGGAGAAAATCTGAGGAGCAATGACTGGTTGGAAGCACAAACTGAGGAGAAGCCAGGCCTCTGAGGAGAATAGTGAGGAGAAATACTGCAGTAAGGAGTGTGAGGAGGAATATCTGAGGAGAAATGACCCCCTGGGAAGCAGATTCTGAGGAGACGACAGGCCTCTGAGGAGAAAAAAGTGAGAAATACTGTAGTAATTCTTATGGAGGAGGAATATCTGAGGAGAAATGACACGTTCGGATGCACATTCTGAGGAGAAGAGAGGCCTCTGAGCAGAAAATCTGAGGAGAAATACTGCAGTAAGGACTGTTGAGGAGAAATATCTGAGGTGAAATGACAAGTTGGGAAGCAGATTCTGAGAAGACAGGCCTCTGAGGAGAAAATTGAGGAGAAATACTGTGTAATTCTTGTTGAGGAGAAATATCTGAGGAGAAATGACACCTGGGAAGCAGATTCTGAGGAGAGGACAGGCCTAGTGGAGAAAAATCTGAGGAGAAATACTGCAGTAAGGATTATTGAGGAGAAGTGTCTAAGGAGTAATGACACGTTGTGAAGCAAATACTGAGATGACAGACCTCTGAGGAGATAAACTGAGGAGAAATACTCTAGTTAGGAGTTAAGAGGAGGAATCTGACGATAAATGACACTTTGGGAAGCAGATTCTGAGGAGACGACAGGCCTCTGAGGAGAAAATCTGAGGAGAAATACTGCAGTAAGGAGTGTTGAGGAGAAATATCTGAGGAGAAATGACCCGTTGGGAAGCAGTTCTGAGAAGACACGCCTCTGAAGAGAAAATCTGGGGCAAATACTGTAATAAGGAGTGTTGAGGAGAAATATCTGAGAAGTGACACCCTTGGAAGCAGATTCTGGCGAAAAGACAGGCCTCTGTGGAGAAATATCTGACGAGAAATATTGCAGTAAGGAGCGCTGAGGGCTTTTCCCGCAGGTGCGGCTTTTCGGATCAGGGATGTGGGTTGTCCAGGGCTTGAGCTGGTTGTGAAGCACATACTGAGAAGACAGGTAGTAGAGGGTGTAGGGGGGTTTCTGGCGGCCCCTACCCACGGTTCTGAAATTGTGACTTTTGTGCCTTCACAGTGGATGGGTGGGGCCTGGCTCACCTGAGGGCTGAGCCTGGGGTTTCTCAGGTCAGCTGGGGCAGGTGCGGGGTTTTACCCATCAGGGATGCGGGTTTTCCAGGGCTTGCGCGTTGAGGTGACGGCTGGGGAGGGGGTGCCTATTTGCATTTCCTGGCTGTGGGCTCCGTCCATCACTGTTCTGCCTGTGGCGCGATTGGGGTAGCCTCCCTGACAAGTGACCTCGCCCCTCCACCCAGGCTGCTTCTGGGGTTGTTATTGGGAGAGGAGGGTGCAGGTGACCCTCTAGTCTCCGGCGAGTGTGGCCAGGTCCAGGGCGTGCTCAGAGGGTTGGGGGAGTCCTGGAGATGCAGCAAGTGGATATCCAGGGTTCGGGCGGGTGGGGCCTTGAGCGGCGCTGCCTCTGCTGAGGCCGGCGGGTGGAGAGGCCCTGGCCGGGGGCGGCACTGGGATGGGGCAGCAGCTGCTGCTGGGGCAGGGGGAGCTGGGGACAGGAGCCCCAGCTGGGTGCCTCAGGTCTTGGTCAGCCTGCTAGGGTTGTCTTGTTCTCTACCTTTTGTTCAGTTTCTCTATTTCTCGCATGTAAGTGAAACCACCTGATGTTGATCTTTCTCCTGCCTTATTGTGGTAGCATCATTCTTGCAGCTCCATCTCTATTGCCACCAGTGGCATGAATGTGTCTTTTCTGATTGCTGAGCAATATTCCGTGGTGTAACTGTACCACAGCGTTTGTTTGATCCATTCATCTGTTTTTGGCATGAGTTGTTTCCACATCCCGGCTGTTATAACTAGGGCTGCAATGAACACAGCAGTTCGGGTTTCCTGGGTTTTTTTTGTCCCTTGGGTGGATTCCTAGGAGTGGAACGCCGGATCCTGTGTAGACCCATTTTCAGTGTTGTGAGGACCCTCCACACAGCTGCCCACAGTGGCTGGACCAGTTTGCGCGCCCACCGGCGGTGTCAGAGGCTCCTTTACTCCGCCACTTCTCCAGCATTTGTTGTTTCCAGTTTCTCTTTTTAAATGTGGCGCCTTCTCAGTGGAGTGAGGTGGCAGCTCATTGTGGTTTTGATTTGCGTTTCCCTGATAGCAGTGATGCTGAACATCTTTTCTGTGCCTGCCGGCCATTGGCATTTCTTCTTTGGCAAAGTGTCTTTTTGCTTCTGGCATTTTCTTTGACTGGGTTGTTTGTTTTTGTTGAGCCGTGTAAGCTCTTTGCAGATCTCTGATATCAGTCCCTCAGCTGTCATGCGGTGTGGTGTGCCGATATTTTCCCTCATGCAGCGGGTGTCTCTGTGTTGATGACTGTCACTTGCTGTAGCCCCATCTATCCACATTCTCCCTGGTTTCCTTGCTTCTGGAGAAGACTCCTCAAAGGTGTTTCTGAGGATCGTGTCATGGAGTGTTGCCTGTGTTCTGTTCTGTGTATTCTGTGGTGCCAGGTTTCCCATGCAAGTCTTTCCTCCACTGGAGTTGGTTTGTGTGTGGTGTGAGGTCGTGGCCTAGTTCCATTCTTTCGCATGTTGCAATCCAGTTTCCCAGCATCGTTTATGGAAGAGGCTGTTTTTCCCAATGTCTATTCTTTGCCCCTCTGTCATCGGTTAGTTCTCCATATGTGGGTGGTTTTATTTCTGGGCTTAAATTTGATCCCATTGGTCTCTGTGTCTGGTTTGTCCCAACACAGTGTTATGAGAATAGCTTGGTCGTGTTGTCAGCTGTCTGGGAGTGTCCGGCCTCC
Organism: Talpa occidentalis; assembly: GCF_014898055.3. Lineage (NCBI taxonomy): Eukaryota > Metazoa > Chordata > Mammalia > Eulipotyphla > Talpidae > Talpa > Talpa occidentalis. The sequence goes on from NW_023601969.1 coordinate 7,500, forward strand.
ATGATTCCTCTCTTCTAGTCAGGAGAACTTTCGCTACTCGAGGTTTTGTGATTCCATATGAACTTGAACAGTATTGGTTCCCTTTTGTTGAAGATCACCATTTAAGTCTCATCGAAATGGCACTGAGTCTGTAAAGTGTATACAAATAGGAAGTCCCATCTAGGCATGTTACTTTTTCCCCAGTTATGGAACATTCATCAAACAGAGTGTTCATGAAAAACGTAGGTGTGATTTTCTATAAATTCTAAAAAGACAAAGTAGGTCTGTTCTCCGGAAGAGGAAGGAATATTTCGGATGGAAAGGCAAAGGCATTTTATCATAGAACAGATGACCAGTTATTGATCGTATAATACTAGGATATTCTTCCACCTTTCTGCGGATGGAACGCTCAGTAAGATCATCCCTTTGTCACCTGCTTCACGGTGCCACCAGAGAAAATGTTGCACTCAAGTGACTTACTTGCACGCTTTATAAAGGAATCGAGGAGAGGAATTAAGTCAGGAAATTCAAAAGGTGAAACTGGAAAACATGAAGTGGATAATGAAGTTAGAGCCACGTCTCTGGTCACGTGTGTCTGTAAAATCCACAGTCCTCGATGGCGGGCTGGTCACCCGCCCCTGGACAAGGCAGGGCCAGACCCACTGATCCGCGGAGGGTCCTTTCTGAAGCTGGGCCTGGGGTCTGAATTTGTACCTGGCGAGCAAGGGCACGTCGCTGCTGTCCTGGGCGGGTTGGGTCATGTCCTCCTATCTTTGCCTCCCTGGGGAGAGGAAAGGGAGGAACCAGATGTTTCCCCGAGGGCTGTCTGCTGTCCTTCCCTCGGTCCTCGCTGCCCTCACAAGACAACCTGTTTGTCACGTCATTTATTTACAGCCTCAAAAATCTCTTCAGTGGCTCCCACTCTCCGCGCTCAGGCTAGAGTCCAAGCCTCTAGACAAGCTGACGAGAGTCTTGCCATCTGCTCCTGCTGTCTCAGGCCCGCGGCCCCTCTCTGACAACCTCCTTCTCTCCGGCTTCCCCATTCACCTGACCGAGTCCGTGTCAAGGGATTCCGCAGCAGCCCTGCTGGTCGCCCCCTCGGCCAGGAGCGTGTCAGGCGTCCCTTCCAGGGAAGGCCGTGGCGTCTCAAGCTCCCTGTCACAATTCTTGTGGGTCTGTTGAGGTTCCCTGTGTCCCCGATTGCTCCTGAGGGTGCTCTGAGCTGTGGGCTCGGCTCAGGCCGTGTCCTCGTCCAGCAGACAGTGGGCGCTCAGCAACACAGGTGAAGGGGTGGTGTTTGCCTCTCCAGTCGAGGGGATACTTTCCTTTGTACAGATAAGGAAACGGAGGCTCAGGTATTAGAGGAAAAACTATCTTCCCCGCCCCCGGGCCTGCCTGATGAGCATAGAACCTTCCATTTTGTCAGAGCGGGTGGTCTCTGGGCTCTGGCCTGTGGGCTCCTCTCTCTCCCCTACTCGGTGCAGGCAGAGGCACGGCCCTGGCGCCTGCTGGGGGGAGGTGCTGGGGCAGCCCCGCCCGCCTCTCTCTCAGCAGTCAGGGGCCTCTGGGAATGACCCTGCCAGGTGGGCGCTCATCCCTCTTGGGCAGTGAGGAGAGGGTGCGGTTGTCGCACCCCCAGGGCGGGGCTTCCGGCCACGGGGAGGGTGCAGGGGCTCAGAGAGTCTGTGCAGCTTCTGTCCCAGGCGGCGACCAGCTCCAGCGGGACCCGGGTGTGGTGGCCACAGCTGCAGGGCGAGCTCCGGGGTGGAGCGCGGTGCATTGTTACCTTGTTCCATTGGGTCCTCCGCTCAGAGCGCTCAGAGCACAGCTTCACGCGCCGGTGGGTCTCCTGGCCCCCTCCACAGTGCGGGTTCTGACCCAGTGGGCTGCTCAGGAGTGAACCCGGACCTCTGTGCTCCTCCGTGCCCACAACACAACCTGCCAGCGCCTGGCGGTTTTCCACATCCAGCCCTCACTCCCCGGGGCCTCCCAGCCGGTGCCCCCCACTCTGCCATCAGCCGCCCACAGGAGCTGCTGCTCACTCTCCCCTCCCTCTGGGCTCCCCTTCTGCCCAGATGGAAGCACAGAGGGTGCTGCCCTGCTGGGTCCTGCAGGACCAGGTTCCTGCCCCAACCCTGCCGGCCCCACTCCCCCTTAACCGTCCACCCCCCACCCCGCAGGCCCAGGCCCGGACATCACTCCAAGTCTTACGGGAGCCTGGCCAGGGCAGGACGGGACTCACGGTGGCAACACCCACCCGATGGTCCCGCTGCATCGTGACGGTGTGGAAATTCAAAGTGAGCTACAGGGAAATAGCCCACGTTTCCTCCGAAGATGGTGACAATGTGAAAATTGTAAGATGAATGGGGAAGGCTCGAGTGTCCTCACGTCTGGGTGGAAATGTGGGTGAGGATGTCCGTTTTGTGGGGCCTGTGGCAATTCCATTTCAACATTGCTCAGATGGGTTGAGACTAGAACATCTGTGGCCAACGTTGCTGCTTGAAAGTCACCGTGTCACAACAATAAAGGTCACGGTCGACATGGCAATACCCGTCTGCTCTGTGTCAGTGGCTTCCTTTCATTGACAGTGGACAAAATTCATTTCAGGGGTACCTTTTCAGCCAAAAATAAAATCCCCTTTTTTAAAAATGGGAGTTAAATATTGTTGGCATTCTTTCGTTCCTGGAATGCCTCTTGCTATCTTCTTATTTTTTTCTTCCTTTTCCTTGAGGCTTAGCACCCTTTTCATTTATGAAACTTCTGACCTTGTACGGTTTACAAGTTTACGCAGAAATAAAACCAGTTGAACTACACACAAAAGAATCTGTATAAATTTTGACACCACCATCTTTCCTGTCAATGATGGAACCTCTGCTGAAATAATCAGGTTTTCATTTTAGGATGAGACAGAAAATGAACGTGTTCTGTTTGCAGGACACTAGATTTATATTGATCTGTGACAGTTGACTTGGAATACAGGATTTTCATTCCATTGTGCTCTCTATTGCTTTTTGCAAAGGCAATGAACTAGGAATATCTGATGAGAAATGACACCCTGGAGTGTAGACTCTGAGGAGAAGACAGGCCTCTGAGGAGAAAAAACTGAAGAGAAATACAGACAGAAGTTCATTCCCTCCTGCAGGCTGGGAGGGCGGCTGGGGGCCCAGGACCAGCAGGGGCGCGGGCACCACAGTGTGATCAGGACTCCAGGGGCACAGGGGACACCAGGGGGCCAGGATTTCCTTAATTACACTTTTAGGGTCTTTTCTGCAGTGTTGGAGACACTGACGAGCGAGACGTCGGGGCAGGAAGCTCGAGAGTCCCGCGCGGGTCTCCTCTCACACGAGGCAGCAGAACGACGATGATGACACCAAAGAGGTGAACATGCTCCACACAGCCCCGGCCCCCCTGTGGGGAAAGATCTCCACAAACTGAGACCAACACGACGTTCTCTGGCCCGGCCGGCGCCACCGCGGCAGCAGCGCGGAGGGAAGAGGGCCCGCGGGGTCGCCCCTCGGGGTGCAGCGCCTCTTCTGGGCCATCTCGGTCCCTGGGGTCAGACCAGGGAAGGTGGGCGGTCCCTGGGCTGTGTGGAGGGTTGCTGGGGGATGCGCGTTGGGGTGCAGGACAGTCTGCTCGAGCCAGGGGGTGTGAAGGGCCTGGCCTGGGCTCCGGGGTTGCTGCAGATCCGACGTCCTGGCCCTGGTCCTGCTCACGCTCGCTGTCTGGCGGGTGGTCGCGGTGGGTGGTGCTCATCTGCCGGCACGTCCACCTGCTGTCCCAGCAGACGCGGTTTCCAGCACGTTCCTCACACTGGCCTTTTGTCCAGGAGAGACCCCGCCCCCTGACCCTACCTTTCACCTGGGCCAGTGGGAACTCTTCGGCCAGACGACGTCTGCAAACCCGCACTCCCCACCTGGGGACAAACCCGCAGACACCGACACCCAGACTCCCCCGAAGCCTGGGAGCCAGATGCCGCTCCACCGCGGGCAGCAGGGGCCTGTCCCTCTCGGGCTCCCGGGTTCCACCTCTGGGGAGGTCTGGGCTGAGGCAAAGAGACAATCGGGGAGAGCCCGACGCTGGACAGAGAAATAAACTGTCTTTGTTCACAGATGATGCGACCCTGTCCACAGAAAACGTGAAATACTTCCCGGTAACCACAACAACAAATTCACATAAAAACAAATCAACCGCCCAATTAAAAATGCCCCAACTGCCTCACACACCTCACCCCACGGACACGGGGTCTGGAGCCTGCACGTCACGGACCTGACGCGGCTTCTCCCCGTCTCCGTGGGCCTCTCGGGGTCTCCGTGTCCCTCCCACGTCTGCTGCCCACAGGGGCAGCGTCAACCTCGCTTCTCACACGAGGATCCTCCCCGTCTCCCCGATGTGTGACGTGGGGTCTCCGCGGGGTGTGAACCAACTTTGCTCAGACGTTGATGAGGCTCCTGCGTCTGTGTTGATCAGGACGTTGTTCTACAGTTTATCTCCTGGGGTGACGTCCGTGTCTGCTCCGAGGGTCAGCGTCATGCTGGCCTCGTACAGTGGACACTGCAGCCCCCTCCCCCGGGTGTCCGGGTGACAGAGAAGGTCGGGCCCTAGTGGCCATGGAAGGGTGGTGACTCCCTGGAGAACCCCGGCCTGTGCTTCTCTCTTTTGGATGCTGCTGATTCTCTTCAGTTCCGGGCCTGGGAGGGTCTGTCCAGCTTCTCTGTCTCTTCCGGACTCATCCCGGAATTTCTTTGCTTCTCAGGTTTTGTCCATTTCTCCAGCTTGTCCCGTCAGGTCACACGCGTTCCTCCCACGCAGCCTTCATCTCTTTGGGCCACTGTCTGCTGGAGCCTCTCCCGCGTGTGGATGATGCGGGACGGCTGGTTCCTCTCCACGGTCAGGGTGTGTGTTTCCAGCATCTTCTCCACGTCCTCCTGCTGCTCTGGCTGTTGGCGCAACACATCGCAGCCCGCGGCGGCGTCCTCGGTGTCCCCAGGTGTCTGTTCAACCTCTCCTCGCTCCTCTCTCATCTGTTTCTCAGAATCTTCTCCCATTTTTCTCAGGGAGGGAATAGATGTCGTCCTTTTTGTTTATTTTTTTCGAGTGCCAGCTGAAAAGTTATCGTTGCTCAGTGAGCTTCTTGTCCACTTGTATTTCGATTCATGCTGCTCGGGGATAATGTCCGATTGTTTGTTTGGCTCTTTCTGGCTCATGCCGGGGTCCGGACCCCTATGGACGTCCCCTGTGCTCGGTGCTGGAGGGTCCACAAGATCCTGTGGTCGTGACTCCACCTGTTCAGTCTCTGGGTATAAAATAATTTACTATCCTTGTCACTAACCCAGTGGCCGGTCAGTGGAGCGGGATGGTCCCACATGTTACAGGATTTTTGCACTTTACCTTCATAGTTAATATCCAGTTGGTGCTACTGTCACCAGAGGAGGCAAATTTTTGTAATTTCTAGTCTCATGACTTCATAGAAACTGGTTTTTATAGTAACTAAGACGGAAAATTATGTTTATGTCTCTGTGTCTGCTCAGTGCTTGTAGGAACAAACGTGTCCTTTACACCCTGCCGTGCCCGAGGGCCTAGCAACCCCAAACTCGGGCCCCGGGACTCCTCTCCCCACCCCAGCCCTGGCCTCAGTGCTGCTCTCAGAGGTCAAAGTTTTTTGTCGGTGGGTTCAGACTCTGTGTTGTGTTTCCTGTGTCCACACGAGAGTCAGACCATCCTGAGTGTGTCTTGCTCCTTCTGACTTTCTTCACTCAGTGCCGTCCTGTCCTGTTCCTTCCGTGTGATTCCAAGTGGAAACTTCATACATTCCACAACTGAGCACAAGCCACTGTATGAACCTCTCGTTTTCTGACCATCCTCTGTCCCCACAGGAAGACGGTTTCCACAAGGAGCCTGTGTAGACACGCCGCGGTCAGTGTAGGAGAAAGAAAAGTCACCCCACACCCTGACATCGGCTGCGGTGATATGGGTGGACCCAGCTCCAATGGAAGAAGAAAACATGTACACAAATAGATTAAACCAAATAAAAGATTCTTCTCAATGAGGAAAATATCAGTAAAACCAAGAGGCTGCTCACACACGGGAGAAAATGTTGGCAAATGACAGGACTGACAAAGGAGTGAGTGATACTAAGACATATAAAGACCCCACAGAGCATGTGTGAGCACCAGCAACTGGGCCTGCATCCCAGCAAGTAACAGGGGCTCAGGGTCACCAGCTCTGGCCCCTCATAAGGGACCTGCTCATCGTGTGTCATGACCCCAACATCCCAGGACCCTCCCGGCTCCTCTGCCCAGACCCAGCCAGAGCTGCTATATAGCAGGACACATGCAAATAGGGCGTCCCCTGCTGCTGAAAACCAGCCCGGCCCGCCCTGCAGCCCGCACAGGAGCCCAGCCGCACCCAGGGTCCACTCGGGTCAGCACGGACGCGGACACTCGCCATGGAGCGTGGGCTGAGCTGGCTGCTGCTCGTGGCTCTTCTAGGGGGTGATTCCTGGGGGCAGGATTCCTGAGGAGGGGGCAGGAGGGGGAAGCAGTGGGCAAGAGCCATGTCCTGACGGGCTGTGTCTGTGTTTGCAGGTGTCCAGGGTGAGGAGAAGCTGGTGGAGTCTGGGGGAGACTTGGTGCCGCCTGGGGGTCCCTCAGACTCCTGTGCAGCCTCCGGATTCACCTCTAGCGACTACTGGATGCACTGGATCCGCCAGGCTCCGGGAAGGGGCTGCCTGCAATGGGTGGGTGATTTATCTTAATGTGGAACAAACTACGCAGACTCCGTGAAGGGCCGATTCACGTCTCCAGAGACAACGCCAAGAACTCGCTGTATCTGCAAATGAGCAGCCTGAGGTCCGAGACACAGCCGTGTATTTCTGTGCGAGAGACACAGTGAGGGGAGCGGGGTGAGCCCAGACACAAACCTGCAGGACGGGGGGCGGGGCTGGGGGTCCACTGGGGCATGTCAGGGGCCAGGGACACCGGGAGGCCCAGGAGGCTCAGAGCTCAGAGCACAGCCCCGGAGCAGGTGCAGGGGTGGGGGGCAGGGGCTTCCTGTCTGGGGCTCCCTCTGCAAGACCCCAGCTCCCTCGGCATCATTGCTCTCCTCTGAGAGGCTCCCGCTCCCCACATTCCTGGGGAGCACAAGGAGGCGGTGACTCTGTCTGTGCACAGGTGAGACCTACCCCGGGCCGAGACCCTCACCTGTTCCAGGTGTTTGTTTAGTTTCTTCACACCCAGAACCCCCTGGGGCTTCATCTTCCCATGGTCAGGGCCACTTCCCTGTGATGTTCTTTTTTTGTGTTGTCTGTGTCCAGTGTCGACCCCTGTGGACATTTTCTTTCCGAGTAGCTTCGGGGGGGGGGGCGTCCGGGACAGAGCTGAGTGACCCCCGTGACAGTGACGCCCACATCTTATTCCTGAGCTTCGCGTGACTGTCTCAGCTTTTCCCTCTTGCTGTGACGGTGGCTGTGGGGTGGCAGGTGCGGAGCTCACTCCACCTCTGCACGTCATTCATTCCCACTTTGGAGGAAAATGCTCTGATCTTCGTGACCATCACCAAGACTTACTGGTTGTCTCTGAGCCTCGTCTCTGCCCTCGCGCTTGAACCTGCCCCGGGAGGGTCTGGGGAACTGGAATCAGGAGGACGGGGAGACGCGGCTTCCGGGTCAGGACACCACGGATGGTGTCACCAGGGTCCCGATCCTCCGGGGACGAGGTTTCTCTCTCCACGACGCAGCCCAGACGCCTCGCTCTCCTGCTGGAGAGACACGTGCAGGACGAGAGGCTCAGGGGTGTCTCATCCCTCCCGGATCCCCCACTCAGACGACCCTGACGGGAGACCAGGGTTCCAGGAGCACAGCCCTCCCCGCCACGTGCAGAGCAGTTCATTCCCTTCATCTCTCTCCCTCGCCCCAAGGCCAGCCTGACTGGACACCCAGGGACAGGACCCCAAGCAGAGCTCATCCCCGGTCAAACCCTCCAAATCCTTCTCACCCCTCACCGAGTCCCTCCCAGGCCCTGAACACAGGCCTCAGCAGGAAGGAGTTGTGACTCGTGTTTCCTCCACATGTGAAAAGTCGGGGCAACAAATAAATACCGTAAATGCAATTTACCCTTGTCAAGTGCCTAAAACATTTCATTTCCCCGTATTGTGTGTCTTCAGTTCTCCTTAGTTTACATCTGAGGATCCCCCAGG
>NW_023601971.1:0-15662 GCF_014898055.3 Talpa occidentalis
ATCTATAATCAGCAGTATCACTTAAAATGTTTTGTGTTGACCTCAAACAGTTGTAATTCAATATAAAAGCAATTACACAAAGAAAGCCAAAACATCGGACTTTAATATTTGTACCCTACTCCGAGGTAGGGTAGATTCTATGTAACCTACCAAAGAAATCCCCACTTGGATTTTAAATCAAACCAAAATGACACCTAATATACATTCCTGACACTGTTAGCTCTGGGTCTTTGACACCAGGTTGAAGGAGAGTAAACAATGCCCTGGGTCTTTCTTTTTAACATCAGAGGTCAAGTCCTCTTTCTCTCTCTTTGCAAAGCTGGATCTTTATCAGGTGGAATCCCGGTTTCCACAACCTCTTATTAGATGATCTTTGCTTCTAATCTCTATCCCAGTCATGATGCCTGTTGGTAAATATTCTACGCACACCTTCATCTTACTCCACCTCTATTCAAAAACCTAAATTTCTGTGTTCACTTAACTTTGTCCTACATGGAGTTTATCTTCAAAGCCAGACTCCCAGAGCCTACCCTCCGCTCCTCTCCTCCATCTGATGGTCCACTCCTTCCCACGATGTCCAGTTGCTGACCTCATGACCCTGCTCACATCCCACCCCTCACCTTTGTTCATACTGTCCTTTAATTTTGATGTTCCCCTTCCTGGGCCCATGCAAACCCTTCTCCACCACCCCTTCTCTCCCCAGGTAGTGGTGAAAACATCCCATGAGCAACTGGGAAAATCTAGAATAAACTATTGGTATCTCTCCCATCCCTATTCCAAAGCCAATCCGATTTGGCTCATCAGAAAAGTACAAATGCTGTAGAATAAGCACCCCAAAATATCTCCCAGTAACACAAAGACAGGACATAAATATAAAGATAAAGAATGTGGAAATAATATTTAAAAATCTAAACTTACATGTCTTGCCATTGAGCATGAAAATTCTCTCTGAGCTTGGCGGAGGAATGCTGGGCTCTGGGGGTGGGCGTGGTGAGGTCACACACACCTGGAGAGGTAGGAGTCTGGCCCTAAACCATACACGCTGCTATAAACCTTTACCAGAAAAAAACCAATATAATTTTCAAAAATTATCTTTGAACTTTATAGCAATCAAGGAAGTGATTAAACATATTGAGTAGCTTCTTTGTGTGTCTAATCAAATGAATTCATTAGTAGAGATACAATTTCCCCAGATCTGAAGTGAAAGGAGATTTCCAAGTGTAATATTATATTAAAATTATTTCCAGGGCCTCCCTGGTGGCGCAGGGGTTAAAGTCTCAGTGCTATCAGCTATCACCAGCCACTGCGGCATAAGTTCAATCCCTGGCCAGGGAGCTGACCCACATGGCACGGCAGACCTCTCCTGACTCGCCCGCTGCTCCCCTCAGCAGTGTATTTCAGTCCGTCTGCCTGTTCCATTCCCCACTCTGTCTCTGGTGAATCCTCTTACCCCTCACGCCTCTGGCCTATACCCCAGTTCTTGTATGCATGAATAAATAAATCTTTTAAAAAAATCATTTAGAGATGGCCACTAGGTATGTGAAAAAGGTGCTCCCCACTAGTCATCAGGGAGATCCAAGTCAACACCGCCATGCGCTCCCAAGTCATCTGTTAGGATGGCCACTGTCAGCAGGAGGGTTGACACATGGGCAGCTCTCCCGCCCGCCTGTGACTATGCAGCTCTCCCGCCCTCTTTTTCTTTCTCCTTTTCCTAATAAACCTGTCCTTTCAAAATGTAAAAAAAAAAAAATAACAAGAGTTAGTGAGGATGCAGGTTCATTCAGCCTTCACGCGCTGCTGACAGACAGAAATCCATGCAGCCGCTACGGAAAACAGTGGAGCGGTTTCTCCAAAAATTAAAAATAGAACAATCTTATGATTCAGCAATTCCACTTATGGGTATTTATGTGAAGAAAACAAACATGCTAACTCAAAAAGATGTCTGCTCCCCACGTTCATGGAAGCATTATTGACAGTAGCCAAGATACAGAAACGACCTTAATCCATCAATGGACGAGTGGATAAGAAGATGTGATATAAGCATCTAGAGACACACAATGGAATATTCTTCAGTCAATAAACGAAAAATAATCTTGTCATTTGCAACAACACAGATGGTCCTTGAGGTCCAAAAAATAAATTAGACAAAGACAAATACCATATGATCTCACTCATACATGGAATTAAAAAACATCCCAGAAACAGCAGCTCATAGAAGGGTGGTGTGTCTCCTCCCCCGTGAGCCAAACGAGTGGATCAGATCAAGAAGTACAAACTTCCATTTGCAAAATAAATGGGGATGTGAGTCCCAATGTGGTGACTATGGTTAATCAAACCGAACTGCATGTCTGAACGTTGCTAAGAGAATAAACCTTAACAAGTTTCACAAGAACATATATTTCTGCAACTATGTAGGGTGACTGGTGTTAACTAGACTTACTTGGTGATTATTTTTACAGTGTGGACAAACAGCGAATCCTGAGATCGTACACCTGAAACTAACGTTTTATGTCAGCTGCACCTCGATTCTTTGAAAAAACAAGTTAACATCCTAGATGATCTCTTTGTAGCTGTTGACTGAGAGCACACGCCCAGGCAGCCATTTCTTACCATGACTCTCAATAAAAATGCAGGCCGTGACCCCGACCTTATCCTATTCACAGGAGGCTGTCGGGAGCCAGGGCATGTAGAGCAGGTGGGGAGCTTCACGGCTCCCTGACTGGCTCCAGGAAAGCTCCCTTTCGGTTCAGCTGTTCTGACGGTGTTTCCTATCAGCCTCAGAACAGCAGCCACCAACAGGCACCGGGAGGAACTGAGTGAACGCTGTTCTTCTAAGGCTGAAACCAGCAACGGTCTTGTTTGGGCAGGAAAATATAAGAGTCACCCTGAGAAATGCCCGAAGGTTCAATTAAGGCTCTACAATAGCCCTGTGTGGTGTCGGATGCTCAAGACTTCTCTGCATCAAAGACGCGGGGGTGATTCAGCACAGGATGATCCAGACATCCAGTCCGTCACCAGTGGCCTCGACCACAGCTCCTGTCCTTTCTCTTTAGCAGGACGATAGCTTCCGGAGGAGGCAACCAGAATTCACTGGCAACAGAGAGCCCGTCGAGGGGCCCATGCGTTGAAAGGCCAGCGCCGCAGACACAGACAGCACGAGCCTGACACGGCACGTGGGTCTGAACGCTCTGCAGGGACACAGAAGAGGGAAGTAGGAAGCACAGTGTGAGGCTGCAGAGAGGTTCTGATAAACCAACACCCTCGGGAACGCCGAGCCGGGTATTTTAATCAAAAACTTATTGGGAGCAAACACACATCTTTTATTTAACATTGGTTTACGTGGTTGTTTGTGTTTCAGGAGCATTGGGCCTACGCCTGCGGGTGTCATCAACCACGCTGCACCCAGCACAGAGCACTCACAGTCCACACCCGAGCCCAGGGCTCCCCGGAATTGTTCTCAGTCCCCGCCCCCTCTGGTAGCCTCACTTCCAGAGTCAGATTTCTAGGGTTTGTTGTTATTTTGGCTTTACCCAATTCTGGGTTTTTTTTTATATTCCACACAGAAGTGACACCATCCGGTATTGGTCTTTCTCCTTCTGACATTTCTCTCCGCCTCATCCCCTTCAGTTCCATCCATGACACTGCAGACGGCGAGGGTCATCTATTCTGACAGCTGAGTAGTATTCCCTTGTGCACACAGACCACATCTTTATCAGCGCATGGGTCCTTGGGCCCTTAGGTTGCTTCCATCAGTTGACTGTTGTCTATGGAGAGTCAATGAACAGAGGAGTGCAGGTTTCCCTCGGCATCAGTGATTTTGCATTCTTCAGGTAGATGCCTAGGAGTGGGGTTGCTGGGTCATAGAAAAGATTCATTTTTAATCTTTTGAGGAGCTCCACACTGTTTTCCACAGGGGCTGGACCAGTCCACATTCCCACCAGCAGTACAAGAAGGTCCCTCCCCCCACCCCATCCTCACCAGCATTTACTGCTTCTGGTCCTTCTGAGATGGGTCCCTCTCACAGGTGTGGGATGGCCTCTCATTGTGATTTTGACCTGCGTTTCCTTTGTGATGATGACGCTGGACAGTTTTTCAAGTGCCTGCTGGCCACCTGTATCTCTTCTCTGGAGAAGTGCCTGCTTAGCGCTCCTGCCCATTTTTTTAAACTGGCTTGTCTTCTTTTGTGGCGCTGTATCAGCTCTTTGCAGACGTTGGATGTCAGCCCCTTGTTAGGTATATGGGTACAGTACCTTCTCCCATTCAGCGGGGTGACTTTTTGGCAAACAGGCATCTGTAATGACTACAAAGTGCTCTGGGTCACACGTACCTGGGGGGCCAATGGTCACCATTACTATTTTTTTTATTTTTACAAGAGCCGGGGTACAGTCCAGATGCATGGGAGGGTGAAAGGAGTCACCAGAGACAGCCGGAACAGAACAGGCAGACTGACGAAATACACTGCTGAGGGGAGCAGCGGGCAAGGCAGGAGAGGTCTGCTTGCCATGTGGTTTGCTCTGAGGCTGGTGGGGATTGAACCGGCACTGCAGAGGCTGCGAAGAGCTTCACAACGCTGCGCTCAACTGCCTGCGCCACCAGGGAGGCCCAAGTCACCATTACTATTTATATTCATTAGGTTTCTTTGGTTTTATGCATCCAGATTTGGGGGCACAATTATATCACAGCATGAACCCCCATAAATGGCAGCCATTAAAGAGCTGAGTGCCCCCCCACGCTGGCTACTACTGCCAGTACACTTTCTAACAAAGGTGTTGCACATTAAAGTGAAAACTGAGAAGTGTCCATGTGCCTTAACTCAACAGCAAGGTGGTTTGTGTTTATAATTGTAAACAGAGAAAATAGAAATTTAATGCAATATGGAAGGAGGCGGGAGAGGGAGGAGCCATCATTTGTCCTGCACAGTCCTGCTGACAAGCAGCTTCGGTCTCCACATGGGAAGATGACCATCTGCTACCTGGGCCACTGGGGGCCCCCCGAGAGGCCTCATTGGCTACTGTGCTTTCCAGGGTTCATGCACTCAGCACTCAGGCCCGACTGTAGCCAAAACAACAGTGGTGCCGCCATGGGAGTTTCTGAAGCGCAGACGTGCCAAGAGTGTCTCTCACGCCATCCTGACTCAGCGCTGTTAGGGCATGGAGAGAATTTTGGGGTCTTATGACCGCCCACACCTGCAGACGTGATGTTCTCATGACCAGCAGAGGCAGGTGGGTGGAGGGGCTGCTGCCTGACCATCTCAGCCTCCCCACCCAGGCCTTTCCGCAGGCTGCCCTGGGGCCGACGGGGCTCTGGGTGCTCACACCAGCCTTCAGCTAGCGCGCCTGTGGCCAGGTGCATAGCGGGATGTAAAGCAGCAGCTTCTGACTTCCCCATCAGGAAAGGATACCCCTGCTCGGTGCAGAACAAGAACACCCCACAGAAGTAATGGAGACACAAAAGGAAGAAGCAGGGAAAGGATCACGAACTTTTTCTAAACTACACACGGTCCCTGGAACATGGGTGTGAGTTCCTGATCAGCGTGAGGACACAGGGCGCTGTGTCTGCTCAAGCACACCCATCCTCGTTCAGGCTGCAGGCGCCACCTCGACACTATGCTTCAGGTGGAAGGTTCCAGGCCAGGCTCTGGTGGAGGGAGGGCTCCTGGGCACCCTGCAAGTTCTGGAAATGCCGCTGCAGTCATGCTCACCAGGCGGCAGCCAATCATGCAGTTTATGGATAGGAAAGACGAAGGTCATCCGAGGATCCAGGTCAGCAGATTGGGGGCTGACTCCCACTCAGTCTCTCGCAGAAGGCCCCTCGCTAAGCCTCCTCCAAGGTCAAAGTGGATGAAGCCCCCCAGTTTGCCGCAGCTACCCCTGTGCTCCCAGGACTCAGAGTCTCACGTGGCTGTGTGAAGAGAATAACCCCAGCTAAGCCTCTTCATCATTACATGGAGCCAGTGACAAAAGACTCCAGGGAGCAGCTGGTTTGCATCCCACGAAAATACATCTGGGGCGTTTGAGACACCAGCACTGTCTGACTACAAGAACAAAACAGATTTTCCATGGGGTTCTCCAAGGACCTGGAGCTGATGATATTGCAGTAGCTGCTGATAATCTGCATAGAGTAGGCAGCATCAACTCTGCTGTAAGTAGAAACTTTGGAGGAACCATAAATGTGGTTAAAAAACAAATGCATTTATTAATAAAACACACGTTAACCTGCAGGAGTCAGCTAGTGTGTCAAATCATGGGCTTCAATGGGTCCCTCTGCAGTGACGGAAATATTCCTTCTGCCCTGTCCCGCGGCGGCCACCCGCCATTGTGGCCGCTGAGCACGGAGACTATTGAGACTGGCAAGATGTGTGAAAAGTGGGTGAATCTCTTTTTTTTTTTGTACTTTTTCTCTCTTTCCAAATAATAATAATAATCAGCCATGTGTTACTTTTGTAATCAGAGAAAAGTAAGTGTAGGCTGGAAATACTAAAACACGAAGAAGGGGGCCTCCCTGGTGGTGCAGGGGTCAGAGTCTCAGGGCGCTCAAGCTACCGCCAGGCACTGTAGCATGAGTTTGATCCCCGGCCAGGGAGCTGACCCACAGGGCACAGCGGACCCCTCCTGTCTCCCCACTGTTCCCCTCAGCAGTGGATTTCAGTAGATCCGCACCTTTCAGGTGCCGCCTCTGGTAAATCCTCTCACCACCAGCCCCTCTGGCCTACATCCCAGTTCTTCTATGCACAAGTAAATTTTTTAAAAAAAGACAGACAAAGACATGACCACATCTGCTGTTCCTATATCCTGTGTCCGCCAGGTAGCTGAAAAGGCTGGTGTGAACTGGGGACTGTTCAAGCCAATCTGTAAGCACCAAATAAGGAAACTTCTGTGTGGGTCCACACAACCATTGCTGGTCAAGAGGCTCCAGGTTCAAATCTACCCGAGTCTGCTCCACTATGGGCTTGCCCTTGAGTAGGCCAGGCTTGTGTTGAGACTAATGAGCTTTGAACCATCTCTCTCTACTACCCTATTCCACTTATTTTTTGACAACAGAATTACAATCGTTGGTCACAACTCGCAGAGTCTGACAGTTAAAAACAGTAGTCAGGAAAGACAGCAGGAGCATTTCACTCACAGGCCCTTGTCACACAGCTGTGCATCTCAGCAGAAATGCCAAGATCCAAGAACGTCACCAATGCCTTGTTCTAAGTGTCTAAAGGGCTCATTTGGCATTTGATGACACTCTGCAGCTCTGTCTTCACACTGACTTTTGACTTTTGCTCACCCACCTGTCACTCACTCTAGACTGGGCTTTGTTGCAGCGCAAATAAATAAGCTGAGCACCTGAACCCACAGCTTTCACATTAAACTTGCGTCCAGTACCATCATTTTCAGGAGCTCAACTGGCTCAAGCCCTCTCATATTTAAAAAAAAAATCAAACAGGTGACTCACTTCTGTCCCCAGGGTCTGGGTGTGCAACTGCAAATGCCTGGAGCAAATGCCTGGAAAACCACCTGACTCGAAGTTAGTTCTCCCCCAGCTGCCGAGAACAAGATGGCCTCTGTTTGGTGCCTACACGATCACGAGCAGTGATGCTGGGTCCGTTCACCAAGTGCGAGGACCCCAGAGTAACTATTTCTACCCCTCAACGTAGAAGGAAGGGAAGACAAGCAAGGGAAGGCGCCGCTTACAGATAATAATAATGAGGAGCTGAAACTCACTAGTCTCTCGACATGGTCCCAGGCGTGTAGAGCAAGGGGCACAGAAAGTGTATGGACACATGAATAGGCCAGTGAGGCACACATGGTATCTGAGAAAGACCCAATCTATACGCTGCATCTGGAAAGCAGCTCAGTTTACCTCCCGGGATGCATTCTTTGGGGGCCTAGGGGCCAGCCCCTCTGTTAAGTGGACCGTGGGCCTCACTCTTGTTGGCGAGCCCTGTGTCCTGCATGGCAGCCCACATGCACCTGGCAGTTCACAATAACCAGAGAAGGACCGGTCACCCCAGGTGCCAGGCAGGCGCTCAGTCGGTCTTCCTCAGAAGCGCAGTGTCACTCCAGTGCGGAGTACAGAGACCTGGTGTCTTGCTCCCCAATCCTGGGGTACCCGGTGGCAGTTAATCACTGTACCAGGTAAGAGTCTAACCATCCATTATAGAATGACAGGTCAAGGTCACTCTTACCAACCCTGGTGTTACTCCCTAAAGCAATTACAGAAAAAGGAGTTTGGTCCCGCCTGAAAGAAAGCATCCGATCTCACAAAATGAATTATTTTGTAGAATGCACGCTTTATGGTTTCCCTTAAATGACACATTCCTTCCTCGTCACCCATAACACCATAAAAACATCATCAATATTTTTGGTCATTTTTTTAAGTGGATGCTGGTAACTACAGTTACTGAATTCCATTCCCCAATCCTAGGGAGGCCAATACCACTGTCCTTGGGGATGGAGAAAGATTCAGCAAGCTTTCGTTAGGAAGCAGTGCTCTTCAAAATCTATGAACCCATAACTTAAATCCTCCTCCAAATTCAGCAGAGTTCACAAAGCAGGTTACGAGCTATTTCACCTCCACCCAAAATCATGCACCACGTCCTGGGTCCATAATTACAAGAGCACAATTACATATTTTCTAGTGAGCAAATGTCATCTCAAGAAATCAGAAACAGGCACGACAGATTGCCAGATGCTACACACAGATGCCAAGGAAACCACGTTAAAGGGGAATCGAAATCATGCAAGTGTGAGCAAGGCAAGGAGCAGGAGAGGCTGCAAAAGAGGGAAG
This sequence comes from Talpa occidentalis, assembly GCF_014898055.3. Lineage (NCBI taxonomy): Eukaryota > Metazoa > Chordata > Mammalia > Eulipotyphla > Talpidae > Talpa > Talpa occidentalis. The sequence continues at coordinate 8,776 of NW_023601971.1, forward strand.
AGAGCATTCGAGTACTTCAGAACTAAAGGCCACAGCAGCAGGCTGCACTGCATTTAGAAGCAGACTGACATTTGAACAGGTGAGAACATATTTCAGGACTAGTTTACAAATTTATCCCACACGCTTCCCCAACCCCTGGATAAAATTCAGCAGATTATAGGCTGAAATTCCCTTAAAAACTTTACAGACATAGAATTTTAAATTAAAATGTGGCTAGTGTTAATGCAGCTCCCTAGAACTTCAGTATAAAGCTCAATACTTCTTTAATTGCAGGAAGCAAAGGCAACTTTCAGTGGCTGCTAAGTCTGCTTATCTTAGTGTGGGCAAATATTTCACTGAGGTTATTGGAACACGCAGGAAGATTTCACTAATCCTATTTCTTAGTACATCTTACAGAGAAAATCAGCTAAGCCAGTGGCAGCTTAGAAGTTACACCTGGTACTTCATCTGAAAAATGCAAAGTAGGATGGAAAAGATGGTGAAGGGCCAAGAGATGTAGATAACAAACATCAGCCACAGGTAAGGCGCAGACCGTCCAGCAACAAGACAGGTGAGTGGTTAGAAAGGTCATTGCTTTCTGCAGATTGAGCTACAAAACTGCAAAGCTGAGTAACAATTTCCAGGCAGACAAGGGACAGAAATTGATTTGGGGAGGAAGCTAATCATCTAACATCTTAACTGTAAGATGCAATAACAGAGCATAAAGTTTGACTCAGCCTAACAAACACACTAAAAAAAAAAATCCAGACTGATACCAGCAGCTCCCCCAACTGACTACCCACATGTGCCCGTGCTAGCTGGTGCACCTGGGGGGTTGTTTTTTGGTTTGCTTTTTTTGCTTTTTTTTTTTTGCAGCTGGTGGTTTTTATACATAATGTATTTAATCCTCACACCACCCTCCCTAATACCCCCACGTTATGGATGAGGAAATTGAGATTCAACGGGTTTAGCAATTTGTTAAAAAACACGCCAGGCTAATTAATTCTGAGATCTGGGCCTCCAAAGTGAAGTGGAGAGTGTGAACCTTGACACCTTGCTGCCTCCCTACTAATGAGAGGTCTTACCAATCATGGTTATCCAGCATTCACCAATCAATGATAAAATCTACAAATAATGAATGTCGGAGAGAATGCAAAGTAGTCTAGATTTTCCTCAACTTGCAACTTGATTCCTTAAAATTGTATTAAATTGATTGTTTAGAAATCAAAGCACATTTTCCTGAAGAAGAAAAGAAAGGAAAGGAAAGGGGAAGGAGAGGGGAGCGGAGGGAGGGGAGGAGAGAGGAATAAGACATCAGCTCAGAAAAACTAACTTCTTGAGGATGAAGACCCCAGTAGCAATGGCGGTGGTGGGGCAGTAGTGGCAGTGGAGGTGATAATGGAGCCGGTGGTGATGGCCATGACCAAGCAGGCATAGATGCAAGTACAACTCCCCTGATAACATCCCTCCAGGGCAACAAGGTGCCAGAAACATACCTCCTGCTTCTGTGCAGCCATTTTCCCCAGAAAGCAAGGCAGAAATGAGGGCTGGGGCCCAGGGGACCCTAAGGCTGCAGTGCAGGGCAAAGGCAGGATGAACAAGGGGGAGGCAGGGCCTCTCCGGCGGCGCTGGGCGGGGCTTGGGGACCGAGCGATGAAGCAGACGCACAAGGTGGGTCTCCAGGAGAGCAGACACGGAGGCCACGGCAGCATTCTGAAAAGCACAGTGATGAACGCATCTGAGATGCTGCTGGGCCGCACCAGGGCGGCGAGCCTCGCATCCCCTCCCTTTATAGCCCTGTCCCTCCATAGCCCTCTGTAACACCAGGTGTGTGGTGTTAGGGGGGAGACAATTCCAGGGAGGCTTCCAAGGAGGTGACAGCTGAGCTGAACCTTAAAGGATGAGCAGGAAAGGGGTGATGGGAGGAACTGGGAGTCGGGGGACAGGTTTGCTTTGCTGAATTCCCTGCCACCGCTGCCTCCCCTCGTCCTCACTGACTCTTCCTCCCTGGCCACTTGAGTATTGGTCCTTTCACCATACTTGCTGGCCCTGAGCAGCTCACACACCCCCCTGGCTGCTGGGGTTACCCACTTCTCTGAACCCGCCTCCCTGCTGAGCTCCAGGGCACCTGCCTAACAGAGGGAATGCCCTGCCAGGCACCTCAAAAATTATGCTCCCCAAACTGAGCTCTCCTCTTTCCCTCTCTGATCCCCCCACCCATTAACTAAGTGCATCCAGCCCCATGGTGTCAATTCCTTTACTGAGCTCTGCATCCCCTGCTGCCCCCTCCCCCTCTCCTGCCCATCAGCTCCACTACCAGACCCGGCCCTGCACATCCTCGTCTCCTCACAGCAATCTGACCTGAAAACAAAAACTCACCCAAACCCACATTTCCCTCCAGCCTCTAGCCTCCATTGTTATAGGCAACCCCAATGTGAAATGGGGTGGCCTGACAGTGGGTCCTCACCTGCACGCTTGAAAGGGACTTATATTGAGACGCAACTGCAGGGCTTATTTTCAAAAAGGGGAAATGAAGAAAGGAATACCTCAGGGAGAAAGAGAAGGAGATAAACGGGTGAATGTGTCCTACCAGTTCCGCTGAGCTGGGCGAAAAATCTCCCCAAGGCCCACATGTCTGGTTACACCAAGCCTGGCTGCTTGACTCCACCCTCGGTTCCCGGCATCCTCCTTCCGTGGTGATGACATTATGGGATTTGCAGTCCTCGGTGCCTTGGGTCTCTTGGGTCTGGGGTGGGGGTGGGGCCCTAAAACCTATTTGTGGAGTTTGTTCAGAACGTCCTCTCCCCCCAACACCAGCCCCCCTACTCCAGCTTCCAGGAGGTGGGGCTACCTGCTTTCTCCACCTCCTCCCTCCAGCCCACTGCACCCCCTCTGAAGCCCGGCTTCCACTCCAAAAATGCTCCTTGCAAGTCAGACACCTTTTCAGGTCTAGTGTGTGTCAGTCCTGGCCCCGCCCATCCGTCATGACCACGCCCATCCGCCCTGGCCACGCCCATCAGCCCTGGCCACGCCCATCAGCCTGACCCCATCAAATTCCTTTCATCGCTTATCATCATCCCTCCTGGGTGGTGGCCCACCTCCCTGTGGCCCTTCCTTCTCAGCCTTTTCTTCCAAACTGTTGTCTGCAAATCCCTCAGAAGTGGCACCACCACCACCCCGCCCCAGACCAGGCTTCCCGCCCCTCCCGCCCCTTCCTGCTGCTCTTCTGGCAGCTTCCCTGCAGCGGGCACCACAACACCCCCCTCCCATGCCCCCCGCGCCCCAGCTTCAGCGCTTATGAAAGAAAATGTAAGTGATAATGTTGATGATGATTTTATTAAGAACAACATCATGTCAGTCAAATTTGAGATTCTTTTTCTCAAATTTTCTTTACTGATGACCATCGGTTTACAAAAGGAGGTGAGTTTCAGAAGGAGGGGCCCCCCCGTACCCCCCCTATGGGCAGGAGGCCTGAGGGACACCCCTGGGGCAGTCAGCTGCCCACTCCCCCCCACCCCTGCCCCACCGCCTGTGCGGAGGCCTCCTGAACCCGGGTTGGCACCGGAATTCGGAGCAAGTGGCACTGGGCCCGGTTGCGGCTCCTTGCCGGGGAACCAGCTGCAGGGGAAGCCCAGCCCGAGGCCGCCGACAGGGTCCACGCGGCCACGCGGTGAAGTCACCGGCAGGAGCCAGGCCCTGCCCGGGCACCCAAGCCCAGCGCCCGCGGGGCCAGGGCCGCCCGCCCCATCGAGTCCAGCCCGAATCATCAGTTCCCAAACACGTAAATGAAACAGCTGATGGTTTAAGCTATTCTGGGGTAGTTTCTCAACTCCGGCTGAAACAATGGTCTGTGCGCCCCGGGGCCGAATGAGCCTCCGTCATGGGTAGAGGGGTTCTCCCCCCTTAAAGGGGTCTCTTAAAATGCTCCAAAGCCTCCCCAGTGTCAGGATGAGATAAAAATTTGGAGCCAAACATGCACCCTCTGACCCCGCGGGGCCTCCCCAGAGATGCGGCAGCTGCTCCCTTTACGGACAAGGACGCAGCGGGATGTTGGTGCTGCCCAGACCCGCGCAGACAGGGACCCTGCAGGGTGCCCGCTGACTCCACGGCCCACTGCCCTGCCCAGTTTCCTGGGCCATAATCTTTGGTTTAAAAAAAATAATAATACTCCTGGGCCTCCCTGGTGGTGCAAGGGGTTGAGAGCCACACTATGAGGCAATCCGCAGCCATTGCAGCACAAGTTCGATCCCCAGCCAGGGAGCAACCCACATGGCGCAGCAGAGCTCCCCTGTCTCCCCGCTGCTCCCCTCAGCAGTGCATTTCAGTCAGTCTGCCTGTTCTGCTCCCCACTCTGTCTCTGGAGAGTCTTCTCACCCCTCCCCCCATCTCTGGCCTGTACCCCAGCTCTTGTATGCATAAATAAATCTTTAAAAAAATAATAATACTCCTATCAAATATCTTCACGCTTATGACCTACCCAGTTCATCACCCGTCAGGAGCACATGGGCTATTTTCCAAGTGGAACTAATTTAAAATAATTTCCTGTTGAAGAATTATAATGAGAATCCACAGTTAAAGATAATTTAGGTGAAAGCTGTTTGTGTGACCCAGTAAGAGTTAAGGGGCCGCACATATAGTTGGGGGTAAATGACTCTCGACCGCCATCGGGATAATCACCGCATTAGTGGACTCGTTCTGGGGCATGTTTTTATCTTTGTTGATGTTTTTTCCCCTGTCCACCGGGACCATGGTTGTGTAACAAAACCACCGCAGTGTTTTAACCGGAGTTTAGAGGGCTCTATTCTTCAGTTGCTTAGCGACCCACAGTTTTGAAGAGAAGGAAGAACAAAAGGGTCCACTGGAAAAATAATGCGGTTTGCAATTCAGCCATTATTCAGAAGTTCCAGGACTACCAGGAGTGGACACCTGCCGGCCGACGGCGACGGCCCGGCCCGGCGCCATCTTGGTTTCCCTCCTTCCCTGGATGTGACACAGGAATGGAGCCAATGGAAGATTCAAATTCACTAATTTGAATAAAAATCTTATGAGACTTGTGTTTCAGAGGCAGAGTGGCAGGGTTCCCCGGCAGCAGAGCTCTGAACGCTGACGGGAAGATTAAATGAAGAATTCAAGCACATGACAAGGCCCAGCAGCCGCCCCACAAACATGGCCGCCATCGTCGCGCGGCGTCACCGGCGTCACCCGGAAGCGGGCAGGGGCTTCACTCGCAGCGGCCATGGAGCCGTCGCGGGGGCCAGGGGTGCCCCTGCAGAGAGACCCCTGGGACCTGGCGACTGGGGCGCCACGGCCCTGGGCCCTCAGGGGACGGAGACACAGGTCAGCAGCCTCGTCCTTGAGAGTCGGGACAGGACGGGGCGGACGCCAGCGGGAGGCGAGGAGCAGTCCCGGGGCACTCTCGGGGGACGTTTAGTGGATGTTTGAGGTCGCGGGCGCCCTCCGGGGGCAGAGCCCAGAGAGGCTGTGTGGGGAGCTTCACGAGAGGGGCCCTGGCAGGAGAGCCTCCAGGTGAGCCCCTCCGGGCTGGGGTGCCCCTGGCGAGAGGGGGTGAGGGGCAGTGCAGGGGGGAGGTGGGTCTGTCCTTAGGAAGTCAGAACCCGGGACGTGGAAGCAACACGTCTCAGGAAAATCCCCCCGCTCTCTCACGCACACACCGCCCCCCTAAAGCGGAAGGCCTGTTGGTGGGGATCTTGCCACCGATTCTTCATCTGCCTCAGCTCCAATCTTGCCACCCCTCCTGCCCAGGCCCCCCACGAGCACCCCGCGAACCTGCCGCCCTCCCCGCTCCTGAGCCAGCCTTCACCACACCGCAGCCTGGCCGGGAAGGGGCGTCCTGGACGTGGCCCACGGCGGCCTCTGGAGACATCCCTGGGGGTGGACTCTAGACCCGCTGGACCCGGTCTGGGGACCGGCACAGGCAGAATTCCAGAAATCCTACTTAAACCAGAGAGGTAAATGCCAGAGACACTCATCACTGGCACCTCACCCAGGCGCACGCCAGGGCCACCAGACACCCCTCCCACCTGCCCACTGAGAAATCGCTCAGGCCTGCCCTCTCCTGCCGCCTGCCCACCTGCTGCAGCTTCCCGCTGAGCTCAGCTAGAAAAGCACCTGTTAGAGGAGGAATGCCTGCCAGTCATTCCTGAGGTCCTTGCTGCCTTGATCCAAACGACTGGCTTTCCTCTCGGGAAACCTGGTCAGAGCAACACATTAAGGGGGAACGTTGCTCTCATGGACTTTACCACCAGCTCCCTTGAATCCCATCGACACACTGCCAGTGATTTCAGGGCATAGAGTTTGAGTGTTTTTAAGGCCACTCTGTCAAGGGATCGAGAATCCTTCCTTCCAGGTTTATTTTCGGCCTGCTAGCCTCACTGTCCAATTCATGATCTTATTTTTTTCCCTTTCATTGGGCATCACAAGCCAAAGTTACCTTAAAGGTATCTTTTACCACGGGGGTAGGAAATTCGATCACAGAGCAAATACCATTATTTAAACGTTGTGTTTAACTTAACACGTAGGTGTTTTCCAAGTTTGAGCTACTGTAAATAATGTTATGATGACTCTGTTTATGAATTTTATTCAAATTTCCAACTACTTTCCAAGAGCAAACCTCAAAAGGGAAGTATGACCCAGTCAAAAGGCTGGAAGGTTCTTGGTCCACATTGTCTCACTGTCTTCCAAAAACACAAACCGATTTTCACATCCAATGCTGATGTAAGTGCCCATTTCACTCAAGGGGTATATTTTTAATGCAATTTAAAATTATTTTAATCTGTCACAATATTTAATCTTAGCTGCCAAATTTAGTCATAAGGCTAATAGAGTGATTCACATAATATTTGTGTATCTGGCATTGCTTTGGGCCATAATGATCTCCAGATGGATTC
>NW_023601973.1:0-15644 GCF_014898055.3 Talpa occidentalis
ATAGAAAGTGCTATTAAATTTATAAAGAGAAATCAGTTGGTTGCATAGAGGAGGCAAGAAAGAAGAAATAATAGAAAGAATACATGAGAAATTAAAAAGATCTGAATTGGTGGCAGTGGGTGAAAAGGAGGAACTAACAAAGAAATTTTAATATTCTAGGTTAATTATAATGATTCAAGATTTCAGACACGTCATGTTTCACTCCTGGCTTGGTTCTGCCTCTTATGCTACTGCTCTCTCTGTTATAATAATAAAATAATAATAATAATAATAATAATAATAATAATAATAATAAAAGAATACTGAAGTGGAAGAATCTGCATTAGTTTCTCTCTTTATTGTGGGGTAGGAGACAATGAGACTGTATTTCTTGGATCTCAGTTTCCATACTTCTGATATAAATAAAGAAAGGTATTTTCTTTATTCTTCACTCAAAAGGTATTTGTGAGGATTACATGAACAAAAGATATGTGAAAGATGGTGAAACACAAGCATTCAATAGTTTACTTGATTTGAAATTTGAATCTTATTCTGATAGCAACATGATATAACCTGGAGCCAATACAAAATTATGAAAATAAAAGTACTATACCAAAAATATTTTTACAATGTGCCCATAAAATATGTTTAGTTAAATTTTTGAAATAGGATCATCATGTTAATCACTGAAAACACATCTGAAAATTCCAAACTGTAGGAAAATGAAAAGTCAAGTAATGTCACTTATAAAAAGGCATCTTGTTTTACCTGAGCCTTGCAAAAGTTAATGTGGTGACTGAACATACACATTGGTAGAGACAGTTTCTTTATTAGTAAAGTAGGTTCAGCAATGTGAATTGTGGCTATTACAAATATGTGCTTAATAGATGTTACTATTTGAAGAACTGAAGTTTAGCTATAGTAAATAAATAATTTTTTCAGAAAAACATCCATCATATTTTAGACTATCATTTGATAAATTTTTTGATCTTTCTAATCTAAAGTGAATAATCAGATGGCTCCTTATATCACTGTCTGCAGAACAAAGGTTAGCTATGAGTGGATATTATGTTTAACATGATTGTGACTTCTGTGGTTGGGTCATTGTGGGTGGAGTTCCTGCCACACAATGTCACCTTTGATGAAGTCCTCAGGGCTTAGGAGAAACATTTTAAATATAGGTTGGTCATCCTAATACTTTGTTGTTATAAATTTAGTTCTTGTGTTCTTTCTACAGTATTTTCTGAAATCTGAAAGTTACTATTTTTAGATATATTTTGAAAAAATAAAGTATATCTTTTCAAAAGAAAAGTATTATTTTTCAAAAACATGAATTCTATTTCTTTAAGAGATTAAAATCTTCACTACTGATGAAGTTCCAACCCTAAGCAATCTGTTATTCTTCCTAGATTCAGATAAACAATCAAATCATTCATTAAACATTTAAAAAAATATTTCCTATGACTGGAATGACCCTGCACATTGCATTCCCAAACAAAATAGTGAATCTTATTAAGGAATTCTTCCCCAAATTTACATTTGTTTAATGAAGAATAGGATACTATTGCTGTGCTTTGTCATATTCAGTTCGTATGTACCACCACACAGGAACTGTAAGATACAGAACGAGAGATTATAGGTGTACCCTATCTCAACAGTTTAAAAAATTCTATGTATATTCATGCAGAAAATTGATTCATTTTAGCTTTATTTAGTCAATCAAAGATTTATTTCAAACCTGCTTTTGCAAATAGGCCCACTCTAAAACACCTGGCTAGCATGTGTTTTTAATTGCACAACTAGCATAGGTAGAATGTCATGTGATTAGACATTCTTGTAAGAAGGTCATTCTGAATCACTCCTTCAGAAATTTGAGTTAAAATTTTTTAAAATTTTTAAAATAATTTTAAGATTTATTTTATTTATTTATACGTACAAGAATTGGGGTCTAAGTCAGAGGTGTGAGGGGACCGTGGTGTGAGAGGACATTCACCAGAGACAGAGTGGGGAACAGAACAGGAGGATCTACTAAAATACACTGCTGAGGGGAGCGGTGGGTGAGACAGGGGAGGTCTGCTGTGCCATGTGGCTTAGCTCCCTGGCTGGGGATCGAACTCATGAGGCAGTGGCTGGTGGTAGCTTGATAGCGCTGAGATTTTACGCTATGTGCCACCAGGGAGACCCTAAAATTTCTGTTAATTTTAGATGATTTTAACATATGATTGCCTTTGTGAGATGTTCTAATAACATACAGTGGTATTATTGTAAAAGTATAACCAAATTTTTGGATAATGATTAAAGTTTCTAGGTATCCTAGAGATGTACTGTGCAGCCGTAGGAGCCCTCCAGAACTTTGCAGAGTAGTTCTTCACTTCTATGTTCTCCATTGTCACACTACATAAATAATTAGCTATTTCCAATGATTCATTTTGTTACCAGTCTTATTTCAAAACATTTTGTGATTATGGTATTTGTGTATGGGATCATTGGTGTTTACCAGAACTGTTTGCTTTCAAAAATGGTTTTACAATTGTTCTCTCTTGTTGAAAATGCAGTTGCCTTTTGAAACATTTGAGAGTTGTATCAAAATGGATTTTCTTGTTTTATATAGGTGTTGTTAGTTATTTTTATTTCTTAACTTTCATTATATTTAATTACACTGCTCTAAAGTGAAGAACTATGGACATATATTCCATAGAAAACGAAAATTTATCAATGATAGGAGGTTCTACCCCATGTTGCAGATATTCAAGAAATGATTCTTAATTTTTATTTATTATAGTGTCTTTTTGTCAGGACAGCTAGAAATCATCATACAGAGAAATGGCTGTGAACCAAACACATGTCCCTCCAGTGAATCCAAACTAAATATATCTCTAACTCAATCTTCCTTCACAGTTCTTGTTTCAAATGTTCAATGGGAAAGTAGATAATCACCAACGATCCAGACAATGCAGTGAAAAGACACAAGGAAACTCTAGTCATATTCTTAGCCTCTCTCTCTATTCTCCACTTACCTTCTGGCCATTGCCTCTAAATTTCACATCTGAGCTGTTGTTTCTGTTCTCCTAGTTCACAATCCCACATGATCCCTCCAGCCTGACTTGACTTTAGCCAGGTAATCTGCTTATTTCCAAGACAATTCGCTTTGGGTCAGTGGAAAGAGTCATAGTCCATAATAAATTTTCATCTAACTATCTCTCAATTAATCTATTAAGACCAAATTCAATTGTCATTATTGTTTGAAACTTTAGCTACAAATTATTTTTTATTTTTGTGTGGTTTGTTCATATCATTTTTATTCCTACCACATTCAAATCTCTACAGGCCCTTTTTGCATTCCTTCCTTAAAGGAAGATTTGGTTGCAGGGTTTCAAGCATTGGTTGACTGAAGACACTGGCTTTCTTGACTCTTGATGGCATTAAATATTGACTACAAACTCAAATGTCTATGTTAGCCAGGCAAGTAACTAAATGAATGGAGTATGACTACAGACTCTCTACTGGCAAGCATACACAAACAATGATTGCCACATGAAAATGCCATATTTACTAGACTTTCCAATTTTTCAAAATAAGATAGATTTTTGCATTTTAAAGAGAAATCTCCTGAATTTTATAAAAATTGAAACATATACTAAGCAAGACCAAACCTGAATGCTAATTGCAATACACAATATACCCATTTATAACCTTTTCCCCTAAAGGCTAAGTAGAGAAATCTGCTGGAAAGAATTGGCCACTGTTAGTAGCAGGCAAGGAGAAGAAACTTTCTTAAACAGGGAAAGATATGAGCAACACAAATTGGTTACCTAACAGTTGAGAGCTTCACTCCATTCTCTGGAGCAGGCTGTACCAGGGCTTCAAACTCTTATGTTTCTGGGATCCAAAACTGGCCAAAAAAAAAACAAAAACAAAAACAAAAAACAAAAAAAAAACCTTTTTTTTTTATTGCTCTGCTATAAATAAGCACAAACATGGTGACTTAAAGCAACACGAAAGTATTTTTAAAAATTCTGGAGTCTGGAAATCTGAAATCAGTTTCTTTGGATTAAAAGTAAAGTGTTATGGGGCTGTTTCTTTCTGGAGATTCTAGGTAAAAATCCATTTCCTTGACTTGTTTAGCTTTTAGAATCTACCTGAATTCAAATGTCTGAAATCATTTAAAATTCTTGCTTGATGGTCACATCAGCTATTTCATCTGTTTGCCTTTTAACCATCTTCCTATAAATTACCCTTGTGATTACATTTGGAACCCACCTGGTTAATACACTATGATCTCCCCATCCGAAAATCCATAGCTTAAGCACATCTGAAAGTTTCACAGATCCCAGGGATTAGGATGTAGGTATTTTTTGCAGGGTCATTATTCAGCCTAACACAAAGCATCAAGTTGCCAAATAAAGTATTATGTGGGTTTGGACAATGATGGATAATACCTGTCTTTTCTTTTACAGATAGCAAAGGAGCCTATTGAAGTCTTCTGTAAAACCTAATGAAAGAACTGGCCACTGAATAACAACTGAGATAGGATTTTCCTTTAGTGCAGTGGGAGGAAGTCTCAAGGAGCATTTAACTTAAAGTATGATATTTCTTTGCCTTGCGGAGTAAGATTCACACTTACCACAGTAACCCTGTGAGAAGTTTTTATTTCCTTTTGTTCTTTTAGAACCATCTCCATATTCACATCTACTACAGTGGAACTTACTACATTTACCAAATATGTATGTTTACTTATATGTCATATTCTACACTACAAGCATTATTTATTTTTGCATTAACAACTCTTCCCCAGAACCAACCACACGGAACTCAATGAAAGAGTAAAAAATTAAGATATAACAATAGCAGAAAATAATCATTGGGAATCTCTTCCCATCATTTAAAATTTTACCTTCAATACCATTTTCCAGAGGGCTATTTAATTTTTACAAATAAAAAAATAATGAAGACTTAGCTTAGATTAGATAATTTGTCCAAGATCATTTAATGACTGAGCAGTAGAGCTGGATTTAGAGTAATATTGTATGATTCTGGAGAATATATTGATTTAACAGTGCATTCTTTCCTATTTATTTAGAATATTATTTATGTAAAATTTGTTCATCAGATTTTTTGCTAGATTCCTATCACTTGGTGAAATCATTGCTCTGTTTGCTGAAAATAGTGCTTGTTCCTTTTCTCTCTTGGTATTTTTTCCCCCTCTTTTCCTCAACTCCCACTGTCCCTTCAGGGATAAAGCACAGTTACTTCCTGGGGCCAAGCTGAATCCTGTGGTGCTGGAATACAGGAAAGAAGCTGTGCTTCTTCCTCTCCCAACTCCCTCCCCTGTATAAATCCTGTCAGCTCTAGAGTGTTTATTCAGGCGAGATTTTCCACCCCACAGGGGAGAAAACCAGGCTCATTAAATCCTGAATAGTACTTGTTATTGCTTGGATAAAATTTTTAAAAGAGGATTTATTCTTGAATATTAGGGAAAAAATGTATGAACTGTCACTTGAAATGATCTCCTCAGGGAAGTGTTGAAATCCCTATAATTCGAGTTACAAATTTTAGGAAGCATATCAGACAAGGAGATGCTGACTAAAGAATGAAATACATTCATAAAAATGTCCATCCCCGTTTCTGGTGATTTTATAGTCTACCCCTATTTCTGACCTTAAAGTAAATTATTTTGGTGGTCTTCTCAACCAGAGACTCTTGTTCAGATAGCGAGTATACTCTTGAATTTCAATTTTCTTTCCCACGTGAAATACAAGCTTTCCTGTTAGGGCACACAGATGACACTGAAGTCTCACTGACATGTTCAATCCATATTGTTATAATCACTCCATTTCATAATTATATGCTTTTTGCTCTCTTATAAATAACCACAATATCAAATACAGCTCACTGGCTGTCACAGAGCTACACTTGAAGAATAAATGGACAAAATCAGTCTAGAAATTTAAAAATCCTTCACTTTTAACTACTGAAAAGAGTTTGTAGTCAATTGCAATTATTTCAAAAGATTTTGGCTGCATTATGAACATTTATAGCTTCAAATATCTAAGATATTATCTTCCTAAAGTATCCTTTAAAGGGTATTTCTTAGTCGTTTGTTTCATAAGAACATATGTTTTGGAGGGACAGATTTACCTCTAATATTTTCTTATTTACTTTTATACTTTCATTTTTATTTTTTAAAGATTTATTTATTTATGCATACAAGAGCTGGGGCACAGGCCAGAGATGCAGGGGGTGAGAGGATTCACCAGAGACAAAGTGGGGAGCAGAACAAGTGGATCTACTGAAATACACTGCTGAGGGGAGCAGCAGGCGAGACAGGAGAGGTTTGCCTCGCCATGTGGGTTTCTCCCTGGCCAGCTGGGGATAGAACTTGTGCTGCAGAGGCAGCAGATTGCTTCATAGTGCGGTGTTTAACCCCAGTGCCACGGGGTAGGCCCCACTTTATACTTTTATACACATATTTTGTCTGGATTGAAGATGATTCACTATAGGCATAGTCACACATGATTTTACAGTTTTTCTTCATGTAATTTTTAAGTAGCTTTTAATTCATTTTAACAAGATGTGAATTCTCAAATAGGATTTCTTTTTTACTGGAAAAGCTCATACCTAAATGAAATTGAACAATTTAATATCAAAATCTGTGCTTTAATTTTGTTTTTTTTATATTAAGAGTATGTTATTGCTTTATGTTTATTAAACATACAATCTAAACACAATCACACAAATATTAAAACTATATTATACTCATCTCTATCATTCTTTCTCAAATTATTTAATATTAATAAACATGTGCTAGATAAAAATATTCTTGATACAATTATTGAGGTAATAGACTCTATTCTAATAATTTTACTAACTATGGATATCTGGAAGTCTTTTTTACAACTGTTTCTCTAGATAAAGTTAGATTTTTTCCACAATCTTGCAAAAAAAGAAATATAATTTGTAGTTTATATCTGTTAGAATTTCACCATACAAAACATGAGAAAAAAAATTTTCTTTCTATATTGAAGCTGGAATGCTAACCAATATTTGAAAGCATGTATTCAGATATTAAAATATAAATGTAAATGGCATAAGTATTCTTAATTTCAATTTTATGATGCTTCTGGATAAGTGATTACTCTATGCAATGACATTACCATCAATTATGCACAGATTCAAGGCTATCAAGAAGATAATATTGAAGTAGACATTTGGTTGTTGAACCTTCTAATGTCTGAAACTGCACTAGAAAAGCAGATTTTGTACAGATGGTGAGTAGCAGAATATTGAGGCCAAATCCAAAAATTGGCACATCTTAAGTAATTCTGGTTAACTTATAAGATGGGATAATTAACAAAACTGAAATCTTAATATACAAAAGTATTGGAAAAAAACAAACTATGTATCATGCCAAACTTCAGGAATCCCCTCAAAATGCAGATAATCAAATAAATCTGGTGCTCAATCCCACTTTCCATGTGCTGTCTTACAGAAGCTAATTACCTTGTCTTGACTCTTCTCATAATGTTTACCTGTAAAATGAAAATAAAGATAACCCTTGTTACAAGTTTGCTGAGAGAAATTATGATGGAAAAATTACTGACAAATAGCATTTTTCCTCCTTCAAAAAAAAAAAAAAGATATAAATGTGCCACAGATCCTAACACTAGCAAATCAATGAGAACATGTAGATAATTTTCACAGAGTAACTATAAGCCAAGCTCTCTTCTAAATACTTTATTAATGTTCAGAGATTTAATCCTAAAAACCATCTGGTAAAGTAGGTTTTAATATTATGATTTTTCAGATAAGGAAACTGAGAAATAGAGCTATTTAATTCCAGTAGGACAACCAGATAGTGAGTGAAAATACTAGGTTTTGAATATTGATAGTGTGATTTGGGATTTGTACTATTACCCTCAATGCTGTACTGTTACATGAATGAAACAGAACCCCTCCTTCCACCTTCTGAGTCAATTATTCACCATTTTCCTTATTTATTAAAGAAAGAATTATTAGCAAAAATACTTCATAATGATTTTTATATTACATACAGTATAGCTAAATTGAATAATGCCATGTAAGACTTGTTGAAATTTTTTAACCTCTCATTCCATTAACTTGGCTGAATGAAAATCCAGGTTACAAGGATACATTTCTAAAAACCTTGTTAAAGAAGAAAACAAAACCAAACCACCATGTGGTAGTTAGCCTCCAAGATGACCCCAGTGAACCTCACCTTTTCATCCTCATATTCTGCTGGAGCTTCCTTTCACATGGATGACCTTTGTAACTATTAGGATGTTGTGGAAATTGCTGTGTTTGAATTCTGAGGACAAGTCATAAAAAAATACTGCTACTACCATCTTGCTCTCTCCAGGACCACTTGCTCTAAAAGAAAACTACCATGTGAGAACAGTTTGAGAACAGTTGTGAGAACAGTCAAGCAGCCCTTTGAAGAAGCCCGCGCAGAAGGAGCTATGATTTTTGTCAACTGCCAGCACTAACTGACCAGTCATAGGGCAGTCGTATTGGAAGCAGATCTTGCAGTTCCAGCCAAACCTTCCATGCATCAGTTCTGGTGGGCCACTTGACCACACCTTTAGGAGAAAGCATAAGCTAGAACAACCATGCTATGCCACCCTCCAAATTTGAGACCCCAGGAAATGTGTGATCAAATAAAATATTTATTACCATTGTAAGATGTTAACTTTTATAGTAATATGTTCTGTAACAGTAAACAAAATAATATAATCCACTTAATAATAAGAAGAATAAATCAGCAAAGTCACTGGACCACCAAGAACTAGTTATTCAAAAATAAAATAAATGAATATCAGCATTTCCATGAATTTCTTTTAAACTATAACTCATTGCACTCTATTCACCATATTGTTGTCTGGCTTTATGCAATATTTTTTGATTGAACATTTTATAATAACATGGCCTTAATGTAATAAAGAAAGTGACTAGTTTGAATTACAAAAATAAGATCTTTCATTGTCATTATTATGTATATACCATAGGGTAGTGATTTTACATTTTAGTAAAAGTTCATAAAACATAAGCTGACATACAAATCACATAGATGAATTGTAGCTGCTAAGTGTTGTTTGGTGAGACTATAAGTGTCACAGTTCCTTACACTTGGAGGGATGCCCAAATGTCCAGGTTTATGTATTCAGAAAGCCCAAAGTGTGGCCATCTCATTCCCTTTCACATCCCATTCCCGACTGTCCCAAGATGACAAAAAGCTAGGTAGGGTCAGAGCAAGGCCCTCAAACTCTTCTTGGAGCAGCTACTGAAGCCCAGCTCTGGCCCATTTCCAAAGATTTGTCATTATCCTCTTGAGAGAGGGGGAAATGTCAGGATATTATTCAATAAAGTTAAAAACTAAGTGCTCATTCCTTGCCCAGCAGGCACATTTGAGAGGTTAAATATGAATTGATAAGGGGATTGATATGGTTGCCATGGGCATCAGGCCATAAGACTGACCACTACGAAGAGAAAACCCAGCCTGGCTCTGGGAATGCAGAAGGAAGGTCAGGACACATTCTGTGTCAAAGGCCAGCACCTGAGACCAGACATCCCAGCAGATAACTGGTGCAAATTGGTGCCCTAAGTAAGAAAGCCTGGGAAGACAGAGTATAAAAGAGCCTCTAATCCTTTCCCTGCAGACATGTGTCTTCCATTTCGCTCCCTGCTCTCTTGCAGGGTATTTCAATAAATGCAACTTTCCTGCTCAAAACAAACAAACAAACAAATTATATAGATCAAGGGCATCTGTTATATTCTGTAAATGTCTAAATTCAACTTCTTTCCAAGTGTAACAGGTCTTATACCCTATAACAAGCAATAAAATTTTATTAGAAGACTATGGAGAGGAGGGACAATTGGGTAACTAAATTACAGAAATGTGTGTGTAGCCTCCATCACAGATTCTCCAGCAATAAGAATGGCTACTCAAGATGAAAGGTAAACAGAGACATCTATAAATATGAAGTACAACAAACTGGACTTCACAGCAGCCATTACAGAAAAAACAGCTTTGTGATTTCTACCATGGATACAATGAGTGGTATTCCAGAATTAGTTATTACTGACTCACAAAAGTTAACTTAAAAATCAGGAATTTTGTGGGAAGCTTTTGAACAATTTTCTAAAAGTCATAAATGGGGGCATCCTTGGTGGTATAGGGGTTAAGTTTCAGCACTATCACTGCAAGGGTGCAACTGCCTGAGTTCAATCCCGGGACAGGGGGCTAACCCACATAATGACCAACAGACCTCGCCCATCTCTCCTGCTGTTCCCTTTAACAGTGTATTTCAGTAGATTCACCTGTTCTACTCCCCACTATCCCTGGTGAAACCTCTCACCCCCTGCACCTCTGGCCTACATTCCAGTCTTCTATGTCTAAGAAAATAAAAAATTCTTTAAAAGTCATAGATGATAGTTTATATTCTACTTTTTCTTTACTTTGCACTCATAATTCATTCTCTTTTACCATTGTCAGAAAAAGCAGGTAGTTTTTCGGCTCTTAAGTATGGACTTCATGAAATTATGCATGGCATGAAAATGTCAAAAAGGAATTTTGATAAAAAAAAAAACATCCATGTTTAATACAACAGATGTTCAAAGACATCTTTAGAGCAAACATTAGTACCATCTGGATAACCTGTCACTATATGCAGATGGGAAATTGCTACTTAATAGTTTCTGTGAGGAGAACAGTGTAAAAAGTATTATAGTATTTTAATTAAATGATGTTTGCATATCCAAGTAGAAACCACTTTCAGATGTTCCTCAATTCACTAATTATTATTACGTATTCCAGGAATTATTTAAAAGAAAAGGAAAGTAAATTACTTTCTATGAAATCTTAAAATTTGTTAGAGACTGAAATTTGTTATGTAATAAAACATCATTTTATCTTTAAGTGTTCGTGTAAGGTGTGAATATGTCTAGAATAAACAAACCGAAAACAATACCATCAATATTTCTAATGAAATTCGTTATTTAAACTGCCACATCATTTTCATGAAATCATCTAGATTTCCCCGATTTTATAAAGAAAAGGAAATTATTATTCATAGTGAGAAAATCCTCTATTTCAATATTCAGCAATCCATCTTACCACTTTCAATTTCTTATTTGAATGTTACCAAGAAGTAAATTCGGAATGATGAGAAATAATTTTTTTTAAAGATTTATTTATTCATTTATACAAGAACGGGGGTACAGGCCAGATGAACGGGAGGGTGAGAGGATTCACCAGAGACAGAGTGGGGAACAGAACAGGCAGACTGATGAAATACACTGCTGAGGGGAGCAGCAGGCTAGACAGGAGAGATCTGCCGCGCCATGTGGGACCCTCGCCAGCAGGCCGGGATCCAGCCTGCACTGCAGAGGCTGCGGACAGCTTCACAGCACTGTGCTCAACCGCCTGCACCACCAGGGGAGGCCCGATGAGAAATAATTTTTAACCTGGAAGAATCTTACCATGAGATGGTAAATATAACAAGATGCAATAATAAATATAAGCAGAGTCACTAGACTTTAGATAGGTCGTTTCTAAACTATGTATGGCACTTTTATCAATTCTTATACAATATGCATTCAGAAGATCAAGAACAATAAAAATTAACCAATCTGAATTATTTGTACATATGATTTATTATCATAAATAAATTTAAGAAATAATCATTTTGCTAGTTTCCAAATGATTCCAGGTATTCAAACTCATCTAATGTTTAAATTTTCTTATTATATTAACTCAATAAATGACACTTAAAGCAAATCTAGAAACACTTTATAATATGTAGTAGATGAGCAGTCAATATGTATGTGTAAAACATGTGATGTACAGTGAATATGCATGTGCATATGTCTAGAACAGAAAAGCTCCATACTACAGTTCCCTGTGAATGGAAAGCATTTGAGAGAAGATTCCATCTCTAGAGTCCTCCAGACTTTCTCCCCACTGCCCTCCCCATTGCTTTACACAAAGGAGTCTTTCAATAATCATTTTATGAAAGAAGGAAGCAATGAATAAACAGTAAATGAAAAGCTATTCAAGGTTTGATTTTTACCATTAAAACACCCACACACATAAACTATGTATTACAAATTTTCCACAGTATTTTATGTTTTAAAATGCTTCTCTAACTGAAGGATAGTATCAATGGCTACATTCATAAAACTGAATAACCAAAAAGTAGTCTGTAAAAAAAAATGGACTCATTATGTCGTATTTTAGTGCTCCTACTTTGACAGTATCTTCCAAGGATTAGTTGCACTTATAAGGAAGGTATCTACACTACTCACTCTAAGGCTCTGTTTTTTAACTATTGTGAGAGGAGATGGGTAAACTACTCTTTTGCTGTAAAATTTTATACTCTATGGGATGAAAGAAACCTTAGTGTTACAGCTTAAACACTGCTTTCTTGTAAAGCCTGTGAAAACACTTTATGTCTTGTAGGAACTGAATCAAAATCTCCTTTTGAGACCACAGGATGTCATTTTAGTGAACTACAGTGTCTCTTTCAGTGCATTATACACTATTTAACCATAGTTTTCAAATACACAAAGGAAGTTGTATGAGTCAGAGAGGCCTTGTTTTCTCATGAATAGATCCAGTGGATTTTCCTCAACTTAGGCCGGAAGCATTTAGTGAGTCAGTAGGTCACTCTGTCAAAATATTTTTACCTTATGTTTATAATTGGTGACAATATTCAGTTAAGAAAATTTAATCAAAATATGCTGAATGATTTAAGAAGATTAAATTCAACTTAGAGGCCTACAAATTGTATTTTTTTTAAAAATTAAAGTTATTTATTTAGCTATATTATATTTCAGCAGTACTAGTCTGTCTATGCTATTTCTTTTGCAACTCAAAATGCTCTTTCAAATCCACACTCAAGCCCCTCTACCATGATAGTTTGTTCTTTTTTTTTTAAATAATAAATTTTATTTTTATATTCCCCATACAATTGCAACCCCCCCATTCTGACCCCAATCCCTCCCCTCCCGCCCCCCACCCCCAAAAAGTGTCTCTGGTTCATAGTTTTTTGTTGATTTTGATTTTACCATGATAGTTTGTTCTTTTCTCTCCCTAGGAATCTGTTTATTCATGCTTTAACCCTTAGCTAAGGTAGCATTTGTTTAGTAAACCTTCACTGTTTTTATCCTTTCTTATTAAGACTTGATTACCATTATTATATTAGTAGATTTTATTTTCTTAGAGCAGTTTTAGGTTCACAACAAAATTGAGTAATAAGTACAGAGAATTTCTATAAAATCTTACTCCCCACCCCATACACATGCTTACACTACCAATATTATGCACATAAATAATACATTTGTTAAAATCAATGAAGATTCCTCAAGAGATTCAAAATGGATCTGCCATATGACCCAGAAATTCCACTCTTAGTTATCTACCTGGAAAATAAAATTAATACTATTTTGAAGGGATATGTGCACTCTTTGTTTATTGCAATTTACAGTAGCCAACCTCTGGAAACAACCTAAATGCCCAGTGATAGATGAATGGCTCAAAGAAGGTGTGATTTCTATATACACAGTGGATTACTACTCACATATTTAAAAAGTGAAAAATGCTATTTGTGACAACATGGATAGTACTACTATGCTAAGCAAAGTAAGTCAGAAGGAGAAAGACAAATACTGGATAGTTTCATTGGTAATGTGGAATATAGAGAAACAGATGGTCAGATTAAAATCAAACCATACATATCACACTAAAAACTGAACTATAAACTGAGGCCGATTGGGGGCGGAGCAACATGGCGGCGAGGAGACGCTGCGAGTAAAGATCTCCCATTAAAAAAAGTGAATAGGAGGAAAAGCGGCAGGTCCAGTGAGAACTGGGACACGGAAGATAAACGGTGACTCCAGCAAACTACCCGAAGAAGAAAGTGGCCATAAAAGAGGACCAGAAGGGAGGGAAGCGCAGACCCTGCTCCCCTCCGCCCCACTAGAGGCGGCTCTCCCACGGCAGAGAGGAGGAAACAACAAACCAAAACGACCCATAAGAACAAACACGCAGCAAGCGGGACTGGAGTGGAAAGGAACTATTGCAGCCACCAACCCCGTGAACGGGAGCTGAGGCGAACCCTGCAGGATTCGCCGCGGCGGTGAGCGAACGGCTCCGGGCGCATTAGAGAAGAACAAAGACCCCTGGGACGCGCACACAGCCCGGGCTGCCAGTAAGCTGGCGCGGAAACGCGGCGCGCTCGGGGAGCTTGAAAAGCAAGTGCAGACCTGGATCGCGGCTGCCCAGGTACCCGCGCCTGCGACCTAGGCTTGCGGGGAGACGACCTAGGCTTGCGGGGAGACGCGCGGAGGTCCTCACTGAGGTGAAGGTCCCTCCCTGAGTGAGCAGGAACCAGGCACCCCAGGCACGGGAGCGGGTGCAAAAGGCGCCATTCCGCGGCGCACTGAACTGGGCTACAGCCCCGTCCTGGACCTGAGGGCTTTGAACTGAGACCCGGGGCACGAAAATTCGGGGCGTGGGTTCTCCACGACGGTTGGGCACAAGGCAGACACAGCACCCCAAGCTGTTGAGGTTTACCCTACCATTCCCGCTCTGTTCCCTGTCCCACGGGTTGGGGGGGGCGAAAAAACAGCCCAAGGACAATAGGAGAGATCTCTGGCGCCACCTAGCGACCAGGAAAAAAAAATCACTAACACCCCATAGAAAGGACATTTTTTAGACTGCTTGAAAGGGCAGAAGGCTTCTGCAGTGGCCAGCCGGGAAGTTATTCCACGCCAGGCCCTTCTGACAGCAGTCTGAGCCCACAGAGGAGCAGGCACCCACGTCCGGGCAGACCGGGTGCGCAGAAGAGTGTGCCTGAAACCGAGGCGCAGGGACTGCATCCCGCTTCGCCATTTGAGAACAGGGACATTTCTTCAGTAAAAACTGCCTAAAACGCAGAAAACTCCCCCAGAAGGCAGAGATGGCTCCTGGAAGAGCCAGAGGGGAGCGGAGAAGTTCACCCAAGATGCCAGTCAGTCCGAGCATCACAGTGTCCCAACGCATACGACAAATTAGAAAACAGACAGTAGGGAGTAGAAGAACCACACGCAACCTAACAACTCCTCAGGAAAGAAGCACACCACAAAAAGAAAAACCACTCCCCAGAATGCAACGACAGCAACTTGGAAGAACTTCTGAGCCTTCCAGAAAGAGATTTAAAATTGCCATGATTAAAAAAGTGATAGATCAGAAGAAGGAAATTGAGTCCCTAAAGAGGGAAAACAATGGTCAGAAGAATGAAATTGAGTCCCTAAAGAGGAAAAGTAAAAGAAATGCAGGAGATCACAAAGAATAATGGAGGAACTAAAGAACTCCGGGAAAAGCAGGAAAGCAGAATAGATGAAATGGAAGAACGAATAAGTTCTCTTGAAGACACAGAAATAAAAAAGAAAAACAGAAAAGGAAAGAGAAGTACGAAGGAAAAAAATGAAGAAAGACTTCGAGAACTATCTGACTCCATGAGGAAAGGAAATATAAGAGTTATAGGAATTCCAGAAGGAGAGGAGAGAGATGTAGGAACAGAGAAAATATCCAGGAGATAATTGAAGAGAACTTCCCCAATGCGAAGAAGGAGCTGAAAATTGATATACAAGAAGCAAGAAGAACACCA
>NW_023601974.1:0-40739 GCF_014898055.3 Talpa occidentalis
GAGGAATAAGCCTTTTGTCTAATCTGGGGAACAAAGTACAGAATCCAGCAGCCGGAAGTCCTGGGTTTATTTTTCTTAAGCAAACCCGTGAATTCATCATCACTTCAGGGAGAAACAGAGAAGCCATTCCCAGCTGTTGGGGACTCAATTTTTTTTTAGAAAACAAGCCTGCCAGGCTGAAGAAGTGCTGGTAACCCAGATCTCAGCAGACTGTGGAGCAGGCTTTTCTCCCTGACAATCTCTGTAGGGATACTAGAACCCCTCTTCCTGGGGGCCCAGCATCCTGGACCACAGTCTGGCCTGGACCTTCAACCTTAATGGACTCTTTCTTTTTTTTTTTTAAAGATTTATTTATTTGTTTATGCATACATGAGCTGGGGTACAGGCCAGAGGTGTGTGGGTGATAGGATTCACCAGAGACAGATTGGGGAACAGAACAGGCAGATTGACTAAAATACACTGTTGAGGAGAGCAGTGGGTGAGACAGGAGAGGTCTGCTGCACCATGTGGGTCTCTTCCTGGTTGGCTGGGGATCGAACTTGTGCTTCAGAGGCTGCGGACTGCTTCATAGGTTGCCTCTTAATCCTTGCACCACCAGGGAGGCCCCCACAATGGACTCTTTTTTTTTTTTTTTTTAATAGAGACATGTTATTTATTTATTTGTTTGTTTGTTTTTATACATGCACTGGGTACAGTCAGAAGCGCGGGAGGATGAGAGAATTCACCAGAGCCAGAGCGGGGAGCAGAGCAGGCAGAAGGACCGAAGCACACTGCTGAGGGGAGCAGCGGGAAACAGGAGAGGTCTGCGCGCCATGCGGGACCCTCCTCCGGTGGCCGGGGAACAGCCGGGGATCGAACTGGTGCCGCAGAGACCGCGGGCAGCTTCACAACCCAGTGCTCAACCGCTGCGCCACGGGGAGGCCCTCAATGGACTCTTGAAGTTCAACAAAGAATTCATCCCAAGGGAAGAGAATATACAATGTTGGGGCTGATTGGGATATCAGATTGGCCTCCTGGGAAGGGCTTGAGATGGATTTAAGCTGGAAAGGAATGAGGAGCACATGCCCTTCAGCTCCATTCAGAAGCTGCATGGATTTACCCGAAGACAAAAGAATATGGACTTTTCTTGAACTTTAAAGAACAGCTGACTCAGTATCTGAAGTTGAATTCTGGCCTAGATAATTTTTCATCATTTCTATTTCTGATTCTTATAAGTATAATTCCTCTTTGAATTTATAAGTTACATTAATGCTAATGCTGTGATGTACCCAAACACTATTTTGCCCGTTGCTTAGAATATTATTGACTTAAAACACCTGTTCTAGTTCATCTATCCTGTCACTTACCTTGAGTTTAAACTTGATTTTGAAGAATTCTAGCTTCTACTTCAGTAGGATTTTCTCCTTTTGTGACCTTAAAGCTCTGGACATGACATGAGTGAACTGGGAGAACTAGACCCAATTTTTTCCTTCTCCTTCTTCCCCCTCCCAATTCTCTTTCCACACTCTCTAGCCTTTCTCTCATCTTTCTTTCTTCCCCATCTCCTCTTCCTTCTTTGTATTGCCCTTTTCTCTCTGTTTGTTTTTATTATATTTTTAAAAATATTTTATTTTATATAATTCTTACATCTTTTTTCATCTTTGCACAATGTATGCATTTTCATTTTGGTTATATTCCCCATACAATTACACCCCACCCCTTATTTTGACTCTAGTCCTTTCTCTTCCTACCCCCTCCCCCCATTTTTATTATATTTTTACAAAGTGTTATTGTACTCCTCTAAGAAGGGAAGGTAGATACCACATAGTTTTCTAGATGGATATAACCTAAATCCACATAGATAAAGGGGAAAATAAACACCGATGGGTGATCCATTCTTAATGTCAATTTGAGATTTTAGTCATTCACAACTGGTTCTACTTATCTTGTGCTTTATGTAAACTTCAAGGAGTATTTGCCAACATGGAATGATGAAAGTGTTACCCAAAGATGTACATCTAGCAGGGAGCACTATTGTATCGATGATAGTCTCTTTCTCCTTCCTGTATGTCCCGGAATAGCCCTGGGTGGCATGTAGAAGAGCAAGTGTCCCATTGATTCCGAGCATGCCCTGGCTCGTGACTCTGTTTCCACCCATGAAGGAATGTCACACTTTCTTCTGATGGCCACTGACACCTTTCTGGCGCCAATGTCACCCTGGAAATTACCCCAAGAAGGGTTTCTTCACAGGCACTCAGGGCAAGAGTTGCCAATTTTCTCACATTGGCTCTCCTGCTGGGGAAAAGCGTGCTCCCTCCCCGGGGTTTGTGAAGCTCTTTACTGGGTCTGAAGACAAGAACTAATGTACAACTGGTGCCATCTGAAAGTTGAGCAGCAGGAAGGTCCTTTGTCTTCTGTCTCAGGTAGTCCTGATTCTATCCAAGAGTCTAAGAAAAATGATGTTCATGCACAGCTTAAATTTCCTTACAAACGTTAAGTTTTAGCATTTCCATGATGATGGTTTTAGTTCAATCTCCAGGCAGAAGCTAACACACATATGGCGCAGCAGACCTCTCCTGTTTCGCCAGCCGCTCCCCTCAGCAGTGTATTTCAGTCGATCCACCTGTTCTGTTCCCCACTGTCTCTGGTGAATCCTCTCACCCCCTGTACCTCTTCTACACAAAAATAACTTTAACAATTGGATCTATTTATCTAATGCTTTATGTGAACTTCAAGGAGTATTTAAATAACTAATACAAAAAGAATTAAAAATTTTCTCTGAAGTATACAAAAGTAGAGCACATCAATCTCTCCATACTCATCAGCAAAGTGATCACATAGGAATCTACATTCTTGTTCATGTCTTTCCCCAGTTCATTTCCAAATCCTTGGAAAACTTAGCTATGTTTGTGAGTAAAAGTGGGGGAACGTAGTTTAAGGATGGCCAGAAGCAAAACATAGTCTAGAAAGCTCAGTGCCAGCATGGGTGGCATCACTGTCTGAACATGTCTGTGCTCAGACACCTTCCAGCTTGCTGTCATGGAAGACCTGAGCTGGCCCTGCCATCAGGTACCCAAGTGCCTCACCTCCCCACCTCCCCAACCTCTCACCCAGCATTCACCTCTGCTCTTGCCCCTCATTCCCAGCAATGGGTTAAGGTTGGAGATAGCTCATGCAGAAAAATATATCTGGGAGATATAAGCACCAAGGAATAGGCAGGCTCAGAAATAGTTAAGACAGAAAACCATAGCAGCAGAGAGTAAGGACATTTGTTGGACATGAAGAAGATGGGATCGCTGGCAGTTTCCAGGTCGGACAGGCGGGGAAAATCCTTACAAACGTTTGAGAAAGCTTCTTAGAGTATTGCTACATCACCTAACTCCAGGGTGCTGAGCACACAGAATAAAATGGAGCAACTTGTGCCCTTGTATTCACAGTGGATGTGGGATATTATTATTATTTTTTAAAAAAAAATTTTTTAAAGATTTATTTATTTATTTATACAAGCACTGGGTACAGTCAGAGGCGCAGGAGGGTGAGAGAATTCACCAGAGCCAGAGCGGGAAATAGAACAGGCAGACTGATGAAATACACTGCTGAGGGGAGCAGCAGGCACGGCAGGAGAGGTCTGTCGTGCCATGTGGGACCCTCGCTGGTGGCCGGAGATCAAACCAGTGCTGCAGAGCCTGTGGGCAGCTTCACAGCCCAGCGCTCAACTGCTGCGCCACCAGGGGAGGCCCTTCACAGTGGATGTGGGATATTAAATGCTACCTGAGCAGTGGAGGGGGTCGTCTGAGATGTAGGTCTGGAGGTAACTCATGAGTGAAGAGGGGAGATTGTCTATTATTTATCTATCTATTCAGGGAAGGTGAAAAAATACTTTCTCTCATTTCCCTTTGGTCAGAATCTTCCCAAGAGTTCCATGCCCAGATGCTAATCAATTTCATCCTGCATATGGAACTGAAGAGGTGACCATAAAGACATTGGAATCACTTTGCTTGGCGTAATGGAGGCCCGGGGATGACTCAACACAATCTTCAAGCCCAGGAAAAGCTGTCATACAGACTGTGGTGGCCAGCTACCCTCTGGCTCCCATGGCTGCAAAACGAGTTTTTAACTCATGGCAATACATGACTCAATTTATTTATACCCTTGTTAGCTCCATTAAAGGGTTGGAGAAGGCAACATCTGAACTTTTTAAACAAGCAAGCAAACAGCTTAAGAGGTACAGGCCCTCACTAAATCATTGACAAAGTGAAAAGCGTTTTAGGTAGTAGGTGGGACTTACTCATTCAAGAATAGGTGCAAACACATCTTAAGAGATAAAGCCATTGCATCTAAGTCATATGGCCTGGTGGGCTTTATTAACTTTATTTCTAGAAAGAAAGTACAATAATAAATGAGTTCTTTATTTGGTATTGATGAATCCTTAAGAGGTCCCTGGGTCCCCTGAACCTGCATGTAAAATTTTACATGTATCTACAATTCTGCTAGTAAGTGGTTTGTAACAGTGAGTATGTATTGGGTGTTAAAAATATCCAAATGCCTCCATTTGGTTTCAAATCCTCCAGATGTTCCCACATCCAGCAAGTAAAGTGCTTGGTCCAGCAGGGGACCTCCAGAAGACTTCCCTCTGAATCATTGGCGCCAGGGTCATGTTCAATGTTTAATATTTTAAAAAAAATGTGTGCACACATATGTGTGTATACATGTACACACATATTTGCACTTTTCTAGAAACAGGCCATATAGCGGCCTTCATTAAAAGAGACTGGTAGCCATGTTTCCAGGACTATAATTCCATCACTATACTTGACTGTATTCCCAAAATCCAGTCATGGATTCAGGTCTCTGGATTTGCATGTAGAGCATCTGCCAAACCTTTCCAAAAAGGATTGGACAAGTCAAGAATTCAAAGATAGTTTTTGGTAGCACAAGCCACAATTCCTGCGTTTTTTTTTTTTTTTTTTTTTTCCCATTGGGACTGATGGGAGAGCATGAGGAAACCCAGTTTACTAATGACACATATTTGACCATGATTTTCCTGGTGAACATTTACTTACAAGCCAGGGGAGTTCTCTAAAGCTACAGGAAGATCATGTGTCTGGATTAATGGGGAGGGGACATGAACATGATATTTTAGCAAGTGTTTTATATCAAAAGGCTCTCTTTCTCTCTCGTGGAATCACATCTGGGAAAGTAAGAGTTTAATTCAATGCAATGAAGCATTGAATTAGCATCTTTTTGGTGTTGAATGATGTTGGAATAGAGGCTTGAAGTGCCAACAGTGCATAAGCATTTATTTTACTGTCACATGTACTTTATAGCAAGGGTACCTGCAGCTCTAGAGAGTTGTAACTGTCTGCTTAGAACTCAATGAAAATTTGCAAAAATATTGCCATGGTGGTAAACTTCCCAAAATAAAATGCTAGGAAAGGAAGCATTTTGAAGTCCTTGATAAAATCATTAAAAAATGTGCTTCCTGGGCCTCCCTTGGTGATGCAGCGGTTGAGCGCTGGGCTGCGAGGCTGCCCGCAGCCTCTGCAGCGCCGGTTCATTCCCTGGCCGCTGGCGAGGGTCCCACCAAAAAAAAAAAAAAAAAAAAAAGTGCTTCCTCTGATTTATAGATTTCATTTCTAGAAATTATCCTAAGGAAACAAGCAGCAGTTATTATGCATGTGTATGTTACATTGGAGTTTATGAAAGAAAATCAGAATTATCTAGTAATTGGTTTGGAGCCAATCTCATGGTAGCTTGGTAAAATTAATTACAGTGATTTTGGTAATCTATAGAATATGAGCAATAATATATAGCCTCTTAAAACTAGGTTATTGAGAAACATTTATAGATAAGTCACAAAGTTTAAAAACTGCATATTATAAAATAGTATATGTTTTATGATACCATTTTGCAAATATACTTTGCATATCTATATCACTGTGTATAGAATAAAGTCACAAAGGCTATAAGTGTCTCAGTCATTGGTTTGCAGGTGACCAGTTGAGCCTCCTGTCCTGAGGGTGGCAGAGGCCAAGCTCTGCATTGGCTCTACCATGTCATTCCCTAACTAGGCACAGAGGACAATTCTATTTCCCAGCCTCCTTGCATGTAGATTGGCCATAGGATCAATTCTGGCCAATGGAAAGTAGAAAAACTGATGTGCTGATAGGCCTGGCTTTAGAAATCCTAAGATCTCCCTGTCCCTCTTTCCACATCCCTCTCTGCCTCTCTCTTTTCCTCTCCCTCCCTCTTGTTGATTGCCTAAATGATGCAAAGGGTCTGCTTTCAGACCCTGAAGCCCTGGGGACAGCAGGACAACAAGATGAAAGAATCCGGGATCCCTGAGTCACTCCTTGGAGTGGGGGTGTTTATTGGGGGGTGGGAGGGTGAGCAGGGTGTGGTGGTGGTGGGGGTAGGGTAAATGGAAGTAATCAGGCTTTTTCCATCCTCCCCCACTAGCATCTATGAATGGGACTTGTGGTCTTGCGCAAGTGCCCGATTATGGACACGTGGATCATGGTGCGGGCATGCGGAAGTGGGCACACCCGAGGCAGAAGCTATATGGGCAGCATGTCACAGAGACTGCACAGCAGAATGGCTTTGAGAGGAGAGGGTGAGCGACAATACCAGAGAGAGGCCAAAGAGAAAGAGTAAAGATTTGCAGGGCGCTGGGAGACCTACCAGCCTCCCAGTTCCCGCTTCCCCCGACACCCCCCCTTTTTACCAGCCTACAGGTTTACTCCACAGCAATTGGTGTAGAAAGAGCATTAAGGCCTGAAAAATCTCCAGGCGTCTGCCTGAATGGATAGAGCATCTGCCTTGTGCATGCTGCCGCTACAAGGGGTCACCAAAGAAAGCCACTCCCCACCCTATCCCTGCAACATCTTGATTCAACTTCATGTGAATGAGAAATGCATTTTTTAAAAAAGATTTATTTATTTATTTATACAAGCACTAGATACAGTCAGAAGCACAGGAGGGTGAGAGAATTCACCAGAGCCAGAGCAGGGAGCAGAACAGGCAGATGGACAAAGTACACTGCTGAGGGGAGCAGCGGGCTCAGCAGGAGAGGTCTGCGCGCCATGTGGGACCCTCGCCTGGTGGCCGTGGATCGAACTGGCGCTGCAGAGGCTGCAGGCAGCTTCACAGCCCAGCACTCAACCGTTGTGCCACCAGGGGAGGCCCCGAGAAGTGCATTTTTATTCCATTAATTCACTAGGATTTTGAATTTGTTTGTTAAGGGACTTAATGTTAATCACCTCAACTAACATGTGGTTCTTAAGTTTTCTCCACTAATATATGATATGTATTAGCTCTTACATGTATTAATAAGATATATATGTATTAGTTCTGATATATATATTATTTCTTCTCTTTTGAAATGAGAAGAACTAGTTATTGAAGAATGCACAGGCCATCCCTCTCTTTCTGCTGGACACCCTCTCCTTTCTGGCATTCAAGAAGATCTGTATCTTTAGGCAGCTGTGTGTGAAAGGACAATCACCCTCCCAGCCCTCTCATGCCCCATTCAAAGGCACTGTACCCTGCAAGTATTTTGGCAAACCTGCCCTTCCTTTGTATCTGTATAGTCACAGCATATTTGAAGACTTAAGCTGCTTTACCAGAAACCTGGGGAGCAGAGCTGCAAAGCCACTGGCAGCTGATTCAAGGAAATCACAGGCAGGCATGAGTCCTGCTGTTTGGCCTGTGGCCCAGCATATGGTTTTGGAAAAGAGGTATTTGCTCTGGATGGTTCTCACTCTGCAATTCCACTTAAGCCTCGTGAGATGCTTGATGTGAACATGAAAGTGGTAGCTGTGGAACAACTGCCCCAATAAAAGGTGAGACTGGCCTGCCAGGTGGGCTTCTGCCTAGATTGGAACAGGCCATCCACTGCCTGCTCCTTTCCAGAAGGAGCAGGCAGCCTCCTGGCCCCCCACCAGCTGACATTTTTTTTCTCCATTTTTCTTTTTTTTTTTTTTAAGATTTATTTACACCCTTCTTGGGTGTAAGACTGGCCTTGGAGAGGCCAGTCCGAGTGCAGACACCTTCTGCCTCTTGACAGTGACAGGGGGAGCCCCCTGTCTGTGCAGCAAGTGTCCCCGTGAACTGTGCTGGCTATTGGGCCCATTCTTGGGGACAGGGAGACCCATGTTCCTTGTCCTTCATGGACCCCTCTTAGGAGGGGAGCGGAAAGGCCTGCCCCTTGGGGGCCGTGCCACTAAGGCAGCCCTTTCTTCTCACTGCTGGTCACTCAGGGGCTATTTTATGGGCCCAGCGGCACAGTGCCCTGTTGGGTGGGCCGTCATCCAGGTGAGTGCCTCTGCACCTTTTGCATCTGCTTCCTTTCCTCCTTGCCATCTCTGAGCTCAGTAGGTTACCCACCCCACCCCCCACTGCCACCCCAGTGTAGGGTAAATGGAAGTTGTCAGGTTTTTCTGCCCTCCCTCCATTAGCATCAATAATCGACACCTGTGGTCTTACACAAGTGCCTGATGGGGGCCCCTGGAGTGGGGTTGGGTGTGCGTAAGTGGGTGCACCTGAGCCTGGAGGCTGAGCTTATAAGGGCGGCAACACAGAGACCCAGTAGCGAGAGCAGAAGACGCAGCAGCAGAGAACCATGCAGTAGGGTGCAGTAGAGACCAGCGAAGAGCCCATGAGAGCCCACCTGAGAGCCCAGAAAGAGTAAGAGTTTGCTGAGGGCTAGGAAGCCTGCCAGCCTCCTGGTCCCCTGGCCCCCCAGGCCTCCCTGCCTGCCCTGCACCTGGTTGCTTCACTACAAATGGTGTAGAAAGATCATTAAAAGTCTGAAAAAGACACTGAGGGCTCCAGGATTCCTTTTCCCGCTGCCTGGATCATAGAAAAACTGCTCTGTGCCTGGTTGGTGCTACATGCAGGAATAGCAAAGATGGCTTCCAGCCTGCAGGATTTATGGTTCTCATCCTTCGTGTTCTCAGAGGAGCTCCGTGCTCCTCCTCAGGGTCACCCCACAGGGAAGGGCTGACAGCCTTACTTGAGTCTGTGCCTTTTCTGGACAGTCCACTGTGGCGTGAGACCACTGCAGCCCCACCGCCTGCCAGGCCCCGGGTGGCCCAAGCATGTCTTGCTGGGACAGAAAGCCGGCCGCTTGGTGTGAGGACAGCCCTACCTAGCCGCTTGGAACGGAATCTCTCCCAAAAGAAGTTTTCTGTAGCAGATGAGGGATGAAAGACGCCCGGGAAGGCAAAAACAACACTGGTGGGTACGTTCTGTACATTCAATGAGGGGTAAACATCGCGGTTTCTCCTGTGACATGTGGGAGTGGCACTTGAGTCACAAAACTGTGGTCAATACTTATTATTTTTATTAACCTGCTCTTTCAGATGCTGCGGGTCCTAATCTCTCTCTCCTTTTTTTTTTTTTTTTTTGTCTCCTCTAAGTAAAAATTCCACAGATGTTTGCATTCAGGCTTAAATTTCATTCATGCTGATGTTTTCGATAACGTCCCTTGGGAATTACACTACCCTTCTCATGTGCTTTTCTGTGATTTGGCAAAATCCAGGAATGAATTTCTTGCTTTTGTCTTTCTTGCCATGGGATAATTGAAAGCAGTAGCTTTTGTCCCACAAAATTACTTTTTTTCTTTTCTCTTTGATTTTTAAAAAGGATTTAAAGGAATGTCAATGTAGGCCAAGAAGCCAGGGTCAGTGCCAAAGCTCCTTCCTTTCTCTGCTGTCCCTCCCTCCCTGATATTTCTGAACATAGTTGGGGCTCCCGAGCCATTTTCAGTGGTCTCCTCCTGCTCCTTGCATCCTGGCTGTGGGGAAGACCAAGGCCCAGGTCTGGTGCAAATGCTGTCACCCCTCATCCCGCCTCCTCTGCGACCCTCCCTAAGGCAACTCAGGGCCCCAGGAGAGCAGTTCTTATGGGGAATGGACACCTGGGGAGGCCTGCTGCTTGTGTTTCTGCAGACCACGGAGATACATGTATCTGCTTGAATATAACGCCTTTGTGTGTGGATAAGGGGAGAGGTGCAGGGGTGTGCTTCCATTGGAAAAAAGAACAAAAGAAGAAAATGTTGGGAGAAAATGTCCATCTAGTGCAAGACACCAGTGACCCAAGGAGACACCACAGACAATCAAGGAGAATCTCTTCAGGGCCCCTGAGCTCCCATTTCACTAGCCTTCAAGATTCACCTAGTTTTAGCTGACTTTGCCTTCATTTATAAACAGGAATTCTAAACCAAAGTTTGCAGAATAACTACCAGTTGTTTCGCACTAATTACCTCACTCAGAGCTCTCAAGGCCCCAGTGGGTCAGGTACCATTATCATTCTTTCATCAGAATGTAGACTGAGCACTTAAGCAAGTCCATGCAGCTAGTAAATTGCAAAGTCATGCTTACTCCTCTAAATTATATTGCTTTTAGCCATAAGGCAGGCACTGTTATAAATAATTATAAATGAAATAAATACCAGATAATTTATTATGATAAATTTTGTGTCTATACATACATATCTATATTTTGTATATCTGTATATATATCATTATACATAGGCATGTGTGTGTGTGTGTATATATATATATATATATATAGGCAGAGAGAGATTGCTATAAAGAAATTGGTTCTTACATGGATGGGGCAAGCGAATCTGAAGTCTATAGGACAGGCTGACAAGCTGGAAACTCAAGCAGAAGTTCTATGGTATAGTCTTGAGCCAAAATTCCTTTTTTCTCCAGAAAACCACTTTTTTTCTCTTAAGACCTCCCACTGATTGGCTGAGAACCACCTATATTAGAGAGGGCATTTCCTTTAAGTAAAATCAAATGATTTTGTAAATGTTAATCATCTCTCTAAAATACCTTTACAACACCATTAGTATTTGGCCACATAGCAGAGCCTCATAACCTAACCCGCCAACATGTGAAATTGCACACTTCCTCCCCTCTTATACTTCTAAGGAAGGAAAGTATCGCACTTGGCATAACTACAAAACAGAGGCAGGTTACTTAGTCTGCATGAGATTTAAGGTGAAAAATAAACTTTAGGTGGATTTAGCCCCCGAAATGTTGAGGTTTGTTACTAGGGCACAGATGATACTATACTGATCAACATAGATAGTTTTGGTCGTAAGTAACAGAAAGCACATTTCACAGCCCAGGACAATTAAATCAGGATCTCTGGAGGATGGGCTGAAGTATCACTAAGCCTCCCAGATGAGTCTAAGAAGCAGCCAGTGGGGAGTGGCTTACATCAACCAGAATTCTCCTCTGGGGTCCTGGGAAGGTGGAAGGTGAAGAAACAAAGAATCCATTCGTGGAGACCAGAGAACCTCTCCAGGAAGTTTGAAGTTTAAATAACACATACTCCTGGCTTAGAAAACTTAGTGTTGTATATGTGATCATAGTAGAAACTTTGAGGTGACTATGTCTTTATGAGGAAGTGGGGATCTCAACAGGGGAAGAAATTCTGGGCTAAGAGCTGCTTAGGCATATCCTAAACATTTTCGGTATCTTTGCTTTACCTGATCCCAAGTCTCATCTCTCATCTCAGCTTTTGTAGATATCCCACATGGCTGCCCATGTCCTTGCTGGTCCCCTAGCTTCATATTTGGGGGAGATTTTGACACAGTTGTTTACAAGTAGATAGGGAATGCCCCTTTTTAGTCTTCTCCTTCTCTATTACGATTGGGTATGATTCCTCAGTCCCTAATCCAATCAGTCAGCCCACAGACTTCACAATCCCTTTCTTCATTGCTCATTTAAAGCAGTGAGCGTAGTTTTTCAAATGCCTACATTAGCAGGAAGTAGTTATGATGATAACTAAAGAAAATGAAGTTTGGGGCCTCCCTTGGTGGCGCAGCGGTTGACCGCTGGGCTGCGAAGCTGCCCGCAGCCTCTGCAGTGCCGGTTTGATCCCTGGCCGCTGGCGAGGGTCCCACATGGCGCACAGACCTCTCCTGCCGCCCTCTGCTCCCCTCAGCAGTGTACTTCGTCAGTCTGCCTGTTCTGTTCCCCGCTCAGGCTCTGGCGAATTCTCTCACCCTCCCGTGCTTCCGACTGTACCCAGTGCTTGTATAAATCAATCAATCAATCAATCAATCAATCTTAAAAAAAAGTTTAAAAAAAAAGAAAGAAAATGAAGTTTGAGCAAAGAAGGACTTCAATTTTGGGGGGAAATCACAAGGTTCATAAACCTCCCTTTGTCTTTGCTACCCAATTCTTCCTTCCCTACCACTCTTCCCTACCTCCTCTGTTCATGATGGAGCTGTCAAGGGGATGGTGTGTTGCTTTGTCTGCTGCTATGTCTTCCCAGACTATTTCTAAGTGTTTCCATGTTCTTGTTTCAAATGCTTGGAAATTTTGGATTAAATCCAGGCCACAGTCTATATGTTCATGCATATTTCACTGGTCTGTCTTCTGATTGCTGCTGGTCTCTGTCTGAATTATTATTTTCCAAGTCTGTATAGACTTCTTGTTTGTGCACTGTAACTGGCAACTCACTAAATAGATGTTATCTTCTTGAAAACAGTGACAATGTCATTCAAATAGATAGTCCCAACTTCTATTAAATGTCTGGAGCATAATTCATGCTCCAAATTTTTTTCTTGAATGAATGAATATGAATGAGTTGATCAGACCATCAACAACCTGTATAAAATTTAGTGATGGCAAAATAATCTGAAATTTATGAATCTTGAAATTCATAATTATACTGTTGAATCTGCAACTTTCAAAGACACTTAATGAATACCCAAACTAAGAACCTCTTTCAATGTATGGATAATCTGAAATTTATACAGGACATTCTGGAAAATCTTGTCATAAAGTACACTAATACAAAGTATGTCCATATTTCCTTCTGAACAATGTTGTAATTTAAAAGATTACATTCCTGACCAAGCACTGGGTTTTACATTAAAGCTAAAGGTTGATTTCATATCTTATAAGATATGTACAATAACCAATAAATGAATAAAATCATTGGAAACAGCAAAGGTATGTTTTCAATCATAAATGGATTTAAAACATGCTATAGTCATATTTTTATAAAGTGTCTGGTCATTTCATTTATTTTATTAGAACTTAGCAAACTTGTTTGCAGATGATTGGAACTTGTCCAGTTAAATACATTTAAAATGTTTGGGCTGATATCTTTTACTTCCCATGTAATTTTGTCTGAAATAAGCAGATACATTCAAAATTGTTCCACTGATTATATAGTTGCTTCAAATTAGTAAAGGTTTCAATGTGTGAATTTGCTGCTGCTAGGGCTGTTGGTAATGATGATGGTGGTGGTCACAATAAAGACTTTTTTTTCTCTCTGATATTAACTTTTAAAACTAAGGGCCAACTAATTCCCTCCTTGTCACTCTCCTGCCTCCCCTGTTCATACCAATCTGTTGCCTTGCAGTTGCTCCAAGGGGATGGTGTGCTTCTGGTCTGCTGTTGTGACTTCCTGTGACATTGAAATTACAATTAAGACCACAAAGATGCTTCAAGAGAAGTATCAAAACTCTCTTTGGAAATCTCTGGATCCATCCTAACAGCTCTCCTCATTTATTGCTCTCTACTGCTTTCCCCAGGTAAGGACACTAAGTAGGTCTGAATGGATGGACCAGTGCATTTTTAGGGTGGGGGGAATTTATTGAAGGTAGAGGAAAGAGAAAGTGGGGATTGTCTATTGCTTGTTTGCTTTTCATAGCTCTCTCACCAAAATTTAAGTGCCTTGGAGTCCAGACATGTGTCTATCCCCCAAGCACATAGAAAGTGCTTTATGTACTTGAACTAATTATTAATTAGCTATTGGATTAATCTACTTCTTAGCTCTGTTAGAAAAAGAAAATTCAACTGAATAAATTTTAGAGATCACATTGGCTTCATTCAATAATTCATGAATAAGGCAGTGTCCATTCTAGCAGATACAAAGGAGTCTTGAGTAGCTGCACAAAATGAAAGACTTTCATAGGCAGGAGGGAGCAGGAACAAGGATATTATACTAGGCAAAAAAATGTAGGTTGATTATTGTACGGTTACTCTCTGTGAGGGGCAGTAGAAGTGGACCAGGCAGGTGACCTGATTGGGCGATTCCTGATTGATGGAGTGGTGTTTCCATTTTTGAGAGAGTTGAAACTGTAATTAAGTCTTGCTTTGGTGACACAGGGCTTAGCATAAGTGACTCCATTTTGGTCCTGTTACCTTATTTTTAATAGACAACAGAATAGTAAACAATTATTCTGTGGGAAATAATTGTAATAAACTTAGGTGGATGTATATGTGTTTTGTGGTTATCTTGACTAGCTTAACCATTCAAATGATCTTTTTCTCTCATTTTCTTGAGCTACTTTACAACACTTTAAATTGTATAAAACTAGTATCAATACAAATGATTCCTTCCATATTACACATTTTTTGGTGTCTGTTGATTGTTGCCTTGTGGTTAAACAAATTTTGCATCTATTTATAAACTCATTTCAGTTCCCCCTTTACGTCATATAAACATGTGTTTCTTTTAATTCTCCTTCCACTAGTTGTGACATTGTACAGTTTCCCTCATTAACTCATGAGTTAAATCAGTCTTTGACAATATTTAATTTTATTCTTGTATGAAAATCATGATTATCCTTCTTTTAAAAAAACTATCTTTTAGCAACTTAGTAGTTGATTCATGCCCTAAAATAGTTTCTTTAAATCAGGAGCCGTTAAGTGAGGATTCTGGTGATTCAGCAAAATGATAGGAAGGATTTATGCGTAGCTCTAACCTTATAGCCTAAAGCTCCTATCTATAATTTAAGTTTATTTGTTATCCTCTAATACTTATTATATCCCCTACCAACAACTAGCTTCTAAATAATGCTTTGTGGTTTACAAAATCATTTCAGTTGATTTGTACACCAGTACCCTGTATAATAAATTGAGCAAGAATTATTATAACTCTCACTTTTGCAGATGAGGAATAAAGGGAATATGTGCCCTGGCTGACATTATTTGAATGAAAACTCAGGGCTTCTAAGATGAATTCCTCTCTTTCCACTATACCACCATACCATACCACACCATACAACATTATACTACACTGCTCACACTGCTATACTTTAAAGATCTTCTTGGAAAAATCAAAGGCAATTCAATTAAGTTCAAGACAATTTTAGAGTTAAGCATATATTATTTGAATATGCCAATAATTTGCAAATTAATATTTAGTTGCGGTTTGTAGATTAACTCTCCTTTTAATCACATTACTCAATTGATTTGTAAAACTTCTTGCCAGTGTAATTTATAATATCCATTTTCTGAAGGAAGAAAAGAAGCCAACATTTATTTAATACTGGCAATGTGGTAGACATTTTTAACCTATATTTTAATTTAAATCTTCAAAATAACCTTATGAGGCAACTTCCATGTCCTCATTTTACTGTTGATAATGGTAAATATTATAAATCATTGATACCATGCATTGGCCACTCACTTGTTATCCGATGTATTCATCACAGCAATCCTATCAGTTTGGCTGCATGTATGAAAACTAAATCATACGAGCATTAAGACATGTCCCCTGCCCCAGGTCATATAATTAGGATTTAAACTTATATTCAGAGCTCTCTTCTAAGCCACTATGTAACTGTTCAGAGTAAGCAAGACCACTGTTTATTCCTCAAAAGCGTCCATTCTGCAGGGAGCTATGCGTTCTGAAGAAAGTGAAGAATAATCTTGTGAAATATAAATGGGATTTCTGGTCCTGGATGTCTTGCCATTTAACGGTGACACAGGGTCAAGGGAACAGATGGCTACTATTGGGAGAATGTGGGTAAGAAGATTGTTGACAATGGCTAGAAGTGAAAGGAATTTCTCTTCCAGGACCAGGGCTAGGCGTCCTTAAGGTCACCTTCCTGTTTATGTTGAGCTCTCGTGCTTTCCCCAGGTTTCAGTCCAGGCTATAACTACAATTTTGAAGAAAAGAAAACAGTTTCTCCTCCATCATCTTTATAATTTATTCCAAAATAAACTTGTCAAAGCTTTGAGAACTTATGAATTATAACAAATGCCAGACAACCCAAAGGGATTTTAAGTTAGTTTTGGAGCTGAGTCAAGTATGGACTCGGTGATGATGGCTACTGCTGAAGGAAGAGGCAACAGAGAATCCATGGAGGTCCTCTGCTTCTCTGGTGTTCTTGTCTAAGAGAATAACCCCTTCTTGGTAATGGACAGGACATAGGACAATGAAGCTGATGTCAGAGATCCAATGTGCTCTGTGCATGACTCAGCTTCCTGATTTGAAGCTTCTCCAGTGAAGACTTGTATATGTACTTGCTGAAACACTTTGACAAATTGTGAGGCACCAAAGAAGGTGGGGACACAGCCCACCTCAACCTTCAAGTGAGCATTGACCTGATTGTAAAAATGGAGGAATGTGGAGGCCTGGGAGGCACAGCAGGTCCCAGGAAGGATTGTTGAGAGGTAGTGTGTGGATTTGGGAAGGGACTGGCCAGGATCACTTGGGAGTCCTCTGGAGTGCACTAAGGACAAATCCCAAAAAGTGGCTGTGAAAAGGCTTCTCGCTGGGAAGTCAGGAGAAGTCATTATAAACACAGCCTTTGGATTTTCGTAATTCATTTATCCAATTTAGAGCTCTAATTGATGTAGATGGTACAGAAGAAATTGAGAGTTAATCATAGAAGATGAGCTAAAGTTTGTTGTCTAATAATGTTTGTGCTTCTCTGCACATACACTCCATGGCTTTCTCAGATGAGGAGTTTTTAGGAAGTACTGATATAAAGATGGCTGGAAAGATGCTTAATTTTATGACAATGACCTGTATTAACACACAATGCAGACAAAGTCACACAAAATAAATATATTTTGAGGATTAACATCCTATATGCACATAGTCAAACCTTTTCCTTAAATATACCCCCTCCTCATGCCTCACCTCTTCTTCTGCCAAGCCAAGGAAAGGCTTTCTTTTGCAGTGAGTTCTTCAGTTGTTGAGGAAGGATGACAATTTTCCTCTTTTAATGACTCTTCAGCCTACTTATTCCAGAAAGGCACCAGGTAAGGTTAGAAGGGGAATGACTTTTATCCTTCTGACCTCTGTTGCTCTTCTGCCAATGGGATGTTTTCTGTTGTCCAAACTTTCATCACCGGCCACACACGACTTATTCCAGCAACAGGCTGAGAAGGTTTTCCTCTCCAATGGCAGATGATATGAGGTTTCTTTTATTTATAAATATGGGCTTTTGAACTTTATGGGGGAAATAATTTTCATTTTTTGTTTTTCTGTGGAACCAAGCACAGCTCTACCTTCTGTATTAACCTTGTTAAAGGTTTTATAAACAAGTAGCATGGGAGGATGTTTTTCTTCCACAAAAAGAAAGAAAAATGAAGTATTCTCCTCTTTCTCCAGAGTGGGCATGGACACTCGAGAGTTCTAGAGAAAAACCTCAAATAAATGGCTTCCTCCCTTAGTACATGCTGGTGACAGGGATGGATCAGGAACAAGTGCTTTCTAGGTTGGTTGTTTAGAAACCATAAGCAGCAGCTTAAGAGATCCATTCTCTACCTTCCACTACACTGGAGGCAAGAGAACTTTCCGCTGAAAAACCTATAACCTCTGAAGTAGTACATGGATCAGAACAATGACAGGCCTAGAAACTACCACAAAACAAAGAAAAAGAATGTGCACTTCCCATCTCCCTTTGGAAGAGTAATTTTTATAGTCTGGCCAAAAAATTGAATCACGACTGTCTTACACTATGTCCCACAAGGAGAGAAGCACAGAAAACAAAGGGGCGGAGGGAGGGAGACTAGAAAGGAAGACGGTAGGAATTGGGACTCAGCAAAAAGACAAAACCTGCACCTTTGATCTAGTTATAAACAAAGAGATGGCAAAACAGATACACAGACAGACCAGGGAGAGACTTAGAGAGAAACTTTCACATAGAGACCTTGGGACACACATACCCCCTCCTAGATATGTAGAGAGATAAACATACACAAAGCTTATGTGCAGAGGCCCAGGTAAATGAATCAGAAGCATGCATATTTTAGAGGCCCCCTCCATTGACAGAGATAGAGGGGTTTAAGGAGGCAGTGAGGTGCTATGGAAAAGCCAAGAAAAATGGTGTGTGGGATATGGAGACTCTTTTCCCTCCTCACTGACTTTTCCCTCCTTGACTGACTTCCATTCTTCGTGTGCTGCCTTGGACTCCCTGCCAGGATCATAATGCAGTTTTGATAAACACAGGTTTTGCATTTTCCTCCAAGGTTTTCTAAGTATGTCACTGCAGGCAGCTTCTTAGGTTCAGTTTCCCCATCTGGAGTGAATCATACCTCCATCATGCCACATGAGAACTAAATAATGATATAGCTAAAGTGCCTTGCTCACTGCCTGGCTCACAGTTGGTACTCAATAGAGGCTGAGGGATATTATTATTAAAATTTATAACAACACTGTGAAGTGGGTATTATTGTTATTTATACAGATAGGGAATGGAAGCGCATCCAAATTAAATATATTTGCCCAAGCTACACAAATATTGAGAATGTGAAGCTACTTTGCTCAAATGCCCTCACCCACTTCAGGACCCCATAGGACCACCACCCAGTTCTGATAAGATGAGTTTGGGGGTGTGGATGCAGGGGCATCTGTGTGTTGGGGTAAGGCATGGTGCTATGGCTTCCTCTTTAAACTTTACAGATCACTCCATGTCAAGATCTCATTAGGTAAATGATCTTGGATTCTACATGGATTTGTTATTTGTTGAACTTCTTCTGTATCCATGTTGAAATGTTTGCTCCTGTAGCTCTGTGAGGTGGGCTCCCTAGCATCTCTTACTAATATCTGTCACTGTTCATGCTGCTGTCATATCCTTGCTTTTCTGTAACCATAGGTATGAACCGTATGCTTTCTGTACTTTTCAGACAAGATGAAATTCAGCAAAGACATCTGCACAGCCCACATTCTAGAGGTCATTCTGACTCCAAACATATTAACCAGGATGTTTATAAAGTTGAATCTGATCCTCTTGGTTAGAAGTCAGTCCCTCTGTCTCTAATGTCAGCTCTGCCATCGTCACATGTTTTCCTTTCCTGACTCTTTCCAATAGCACCAAACCATCCTTTCCAGGAACTTGTATTGAACAAAGTTGGCTATTTTGAACTTATTTGCCTACTAAATGCAAAGTTCCTGGAGGGCAGGGCTTCTGTCTTCATACAACCAGGACCTGGTACAATGCTTATTACGGCAGACTCAACATGTTTATTGATTGAAGACATGAATTCCTTCTGAGGATGCCCATGAAAACAAATCTGTTCTTTGAATGACTTTTCTCTTTTCATCTTACATTTTGAGTGATTTATATCTATGTTCTGGCTCAAGGGTGGTCCTATGCTTATTCATTTTTATTTTCTTTTTTCTTAAAGATTTATTTGTACATACAACAGCTGGGGTGTAAGCCAGAGGTATGTGTGTGTGGTGGGGGCGGATGAGAGGGTTCACCAGAGACAGAATAGGGAGCAGAACAAGAGGATCTACTGAAATACACTGCTGAGGGGAGCAGCTGGCAAGACATGAGAGGTCTGCTGCGCCATGTGGGCCACCACCTCCCTGGATGGAGGTTAAACTCATGCTACAGTGGCTGGTGATAGCTTGATAGCACTGCCTTTAACCCCTGTGCCACCAGGGAGGTCTCTATTCATTTTTATAATCACGGTGTACCTAAGATGCTGCCTTAAGGCCCGAGAAGCACAGTACATAATTTATTGATTCTGTTTCTAATAGTCAGTAGAGCAGGGTAGCTGAGTAATCTATATTTTCTTCTTAAGTCAGCCAGAATTGTGAGAAAAATCTCTTCAAAAGTTGTTTTTCCCCTCAGCAATGCTGACTCCCTGCTCTGGATATGGGGTTCCTGTCTGCAGCTCAAATCCATGTCTTTGCCCACTTCATGTCAGCTTCTCCTTTTATGGTCTCATTCCTAAGAAGCAGTTCCCCAAGACCATGCAAATGTGCCACCTGATTGCTGAATGCTGCCCAACTGGCACCAAGATCAGACCCACCAGAGAGCAGAGTCTTTAGAAGTTTTATTCAACTGCTATGTAAAAAATGTTGTTTTTCCCGCCAAAAAACAAAGATCTATATTCTCACACCATTTCTGCTTCAGCTCCATGCCAGTAGAATCTGGTCTGGATCACACATTTCCTGTGAGTGTTCCTGGGCTGTGCTATCCATGTGTACTCCGCCCCCAGAGGACAAGACTCAGGACCCTCCTTTCACATGGAGGCCACGAGGGTCTACATGCAAGGCCCTTACCTTGGGCTCCTCCAAGGTCAGGCTGCGTTTGCTCACACAGGCATAGCCGTTTGGCATTTCTCTGACATTCTTCACTTGTGAAGGGAAGACAAAGGGGTGAGGGTGGTCTTCCCTGGGGAACAGTCCCCACATGTAGGGTGCCTTTCTCATTTGTCTGACCAGCAGAGAAAGGGGTGCTTGCTCTAGATGGACATGCCTAGTATCCATCAGTCTGCATCTCTGCAGGATAAAAATCAAAGCAGAGGAGAGAAACAGAAAGGCCTTCTGTTAAGTGAGCTGCTAAGATGTGGGCTCTGGCCTCAACAGCCACCGCTACCAGGAAGTGTAAGTTT
Source organism: Talpa occidentalis (assembly GCF_014898055.3). Taxonomy (NCBI): domain Eukaryota; kingdom Metazoa; phylum Chordata; class Mammalia; order Eulipotyphla; family Talpidae; genus Talpa; species Talpa occidentalis. Next base: position 20,597 of record NW_023601974.1, read on the forward strand.
CTGAGTATCGCTGCCTCCTTACAGCAGGTTCCACCAAGCAGAGAGAGGTGGAGATGGGAGAACTCAGAGGACATGAGGAAGAAGAGGTTGAGAAGAGTGATAGAGACATGCAGGCAGTGAGGGATGGGCACCCTTCCTGGGGAGGCTTCTGGGCATGGAGGTCTAGGTCTTTCTTAAGGGGGGCTGGTTCATTCACAATTGCTCTCAGAACTTTCACATTTTGTCTGGTGCTTGTGAAACACCAGCTTTCATTGGATCCAGGCCCAGGAGATACATCAGAAGGTGTTTGTGATATACAGGGGCACAAATACACACAGACTCACTGCCGAGATTCCTGAAGTTTGGCTGGATCATGAAGTCTGTATTTTGGGGGTGGGAGGGGCATGCGTGATAGATGCTGGGGGTCATGATTCTGCCAGAATTGTACAAAGAGACATAGAGTAGAATGCTCTGGAAATGGTGCCTCTTTAATGTGGATTTTTACTGATGAGGAAACTATCCTCTTTCATACAAAAGCTCTCTGAACAATTCTGAGCCACACTGTGAGTCCAGGTGTGTATAACATAAGCAGATATAACAGATTTCTCATTCTCACTAATACTCTTTCAGAGATTATTTTAGAGCATAGCATGATAATAGCCAGTCAACGGCCCCACCCATCCAAGTTGCTTTTATAACATAGGATATCTTTTTTTTTTTTTTTTTTTAAATATTAAATTTTATTTTTATATTCCCCCATACAATTGCAAACGCCCCATTCTGACCCCAATCCTTCCCCTCCCGCCCCCCCACCCCCAAAAAGTGTCTCTGGTTCATAGTTTTTTTGTTGATTTTGATTTTCACTTTCTTATATTCATTTTCCTGGTCCCTTATTTAAGTTTTCTAGATTCCTGCTATGAGTGAGACCATCCGGTATTTTTCTTTTTCTTTTTGGCTTATTTCACTGAGCATGATCCCTTCCAGTGCCATCCATGTTGCTGCAAATTGCATGTGTTTATCTTTTTTGAATGCTGAGTAATATTCCATGGTATATATGTACCACATCTTCTTGATCCAGTCATCTATTTTTGGGCATTTGGGTTGTTTCCAAAGCTTAGCTATTGTAAACAGTGCTGCTATAAACATAGGAGTGCAGGTGCTCTTTGGAATTGATGTTTCTGTGTCCTTTGGGTAAATACCTAGGAGTGGAATTGCTGGATCATATGGAAGCTCTATGTTTAGTAGGTCCAGAAATCTCCACACAGCTCTCCATAGTGGTTGGACCAGTTTGCACTCCCACCAACAGTGCACAAGAGTTCCTTTTTCTCCACATCCTCGCCAACATTTGTTGTTGCTAGTTTTTTTAATATGTGCCATTCTCACTGGTGTGAGATGGTATCTCATGGTAGTTTTGATTTGCATTTCCCTGATTACAAGTGATGTTGAACATTTTTTCATATGTCTGTTGGCCATTTGCATTTCCTCTTCAGAGAAGTTTCTTTTTAGCTCTTCTGCCCATTTTTTGACTGGATTATTTTCTTTGTTGTTGCTGAGTCTCATCAGCTCTTTGCAGATTTTTGTGATCAGTCCTTTATCATTAGTGTTGGGTGCAAAAATGTTCTCCCAGTTGGTGGGGTTTCTCTTTGTTTTTGTTATTGTCTCTTTTGCTGTGCAGAAGCTCTTTAATTTGATGTAGTCCCAGCTGTTTATCTTTCTCTTCACTATCACTGCTTTGGGTGATGTGTCTGTAAAGATGTCTTTGATGTGCAAATCCCGTAGTGTTTCGCCTATATTTCCTTCTATGTATTTTATGGTTTCAGGTCTTATGTCTAGTTCTTTAATCCATTTTGAGTTGATTTTTGTGTATGGTGTGAGGTAGTGGTCAAGCTTCATTCTTTTGCATGTAGCGACCCAGTTTTCCCAGCACCATTTATTGAACAACTTTCTTTGCTCCAATGCATAGTCTTTGCTCCTTTGTCAAAGATTAGTTGACCATAAATCTGTGGGTTTATTTCTGGATTTTCTATGAATAGATTTATACATTAAATAAACAGGAATAAGCTCAGTAATATTTTAATAAGAGTAGAAACTCTAGTAGTTCGAAATCTACTGTCTTTTGACACAACCATATTTAATTCTTCCCACAGCCCTAAGAAGAGCTATTATTTTTTCATTTTAGAGATAAGGAAATTGAAACTTGGTGAAGTAACAGGTGTAGGGTCACCCACCTACAGGTCCAAATACTGGTTTTCTTGACTCCAGAAACCCAGCTTTTCACCCTCTGGACACCAAGCCTTTCCTCAAATTTCACCAGAATGACCTGCCTGCCTAAATTTGTGTGTGTGTTTCTGCTCAGCCCAGAATACAAGTATCTGATGCACAATTAGAATCTTAAGCCTCTGCTATTATTCCTTTAATGCTCACCTCTAAACACTATTTTTCATAAGAGCCAAGACATGGAGTCAACCTAAATGCCCACTCACAGATGACTGGATAAAGAAGTTGTGGTCTGTATACTCAGTGCAATACTTCTCAGCTATTAAAAAAGATGAAATTATGCCTTTTGCCACAATATGAACAGAACCTGAGGTGATTGTGTTCAGCGAAGTAAATCAGGAGGTTAAAAGTAGTTACCGAATGGAATGGTGTCACTCTCTGAGGTTATAATTAGCTGAGGAAAACAAACTGGCAAAATGCAACAAAATTAACTGCAGATTCTGTGAAAAATATGGTGGTTACCAGAGGGGAGGGGAGGTGAGGGAGGCGTGATAAGGTAATGGCTAGAACTTTGGGGAAGGCTGCAAGAAGGAAGCATGTGCACTTGCTGAGGTGTGAAGTTTTGTAAGTGAATGACAAGTCAATACAATCTGATACCAAAAAAGAAGAACAAAATTACCATTTCCTTTCTACCCTCCCCTGAGGAACTCATGCCAGCTCCTCAGGGACCCAGCTCACTGCAGCCCCTGGGGTCACCTTTCCATTCCTGGGTTAAAGAAATGCTTAGATTTGTGATGTGTGAGTTTACTGGTCATTTCTGATTTGAAATGGCAGTTGCACCACAGCAAATCTTGCGTCCCCGCCAGGCCCTGGGTGGAGGCCATATTTGCTCTCATGGTCTCTGCTGGTCTGGTTTAGCTTATTTATTTATTTTTTCTTACCTTTCAAACAAATTCATGAGGCCTCCAAATTTTTTATATAACCTCTATCACCAAAACTCAGGTCAAACTTCTATTTAATTGTAGTACAAATACTTTAAGTGTATTTTGCACGTTACTAACTAGGTTGTTGATTTCTTTTTTCCTGTTCAGTTAAACATTTAAATATAAAATATTTCAAACTTTGGAAAGGTTTGGAGAATAGCATAAACACTAGGACAGTTACCACCCAGCTTTAGGAAAATCTTAGCATTTAGCCTTTTTTCCCAGATACTTTTTTAAAGAAAGGAAATATTTGGGTCCCAACTCATAATTCTGAAAATTGGTAGTTTAAGGGAAATAATTGTCTAATACCTATGTGAGTGGTATTTCAGAATAACTAGTCCTTGAACACGAGAGAAGTTTCCTTTTTTTCACAGAATAATTCAGTCTCATAAAGTGAAAACTGATAGAAAATCATCATTTTGTAACCTTTTCTTGATCTTAGCCAAAAGACCAAGAAGCAGTTATCATTTTGTAACCTTAAGGAAATCATGGATTCTGACAATGATCTTGACGGAGGAAGCTTTTAAAAGGAAGGTAGAAGGGCAATGCTGTAGTGAAGGGATCGACTTCCACCATCTTTCATTAGTTTAACCCTCATTAACCCATATGTCTCCTGATACCGTGTAATCAAAGTATTCAGCACAAGGTAGGAAGTTTTCTTTCCAAAAAAGTTGAACCTGAATTAAACCAAATCTCTGGAGCAAACTTCCTTGTGTTGGGAATGGAAGGGAGGAAGTAACAAGTTAAATGGCACCAGAAGAAAGTAAGAGATAAATCTAGAAGTTGGAAGAGCAGTCTAAAGGTCAATAGACTGTTTCTTTAGTAAAGGAAGTATTAAGGGAGAACTTGCTCTGGACTGAAAGCAATTTAGGAAACATTAAAACAAAACACAATGCGATTGCTTGGTTCTTATTTGATACTGATTTACACAAGCCTACTATAAAGCAACATTGTTGAGACAACTATGAATTCACTACCAATTGAGTATTTTCAATGATCGTAAACGTTGTTGATAATTTTGTTAGATTTGATTAGCATTATGGTGATATTTAAAATGTCTCCAATTTTAGAGATGACTACTTAAGTCATAGCCTTTAAAACAGCAAAGACAATGAGTAACCCTTCTTTAATCTCATTGTTCTCCTGCCCTCACCAAAAGTATCTCCTATCTGAATTTGATGTTTACTCCGTCCTCCCATATTAATTTCTATTATTTCACATACTTATTAGACAGTGTTACTTTTGATACCTTTGAACCCTCCATCAATGGTATTCTACAACATGGGTGTATCATTTCATTACTTATTTTTTATGTAACATTGCCTGTTTGAGGTTTATTCATTCCTATAAATATATAGATGTAGCCACTTATTTTGTTACTTTCTTTTTTCCATTATAAAAATATTCCACAATGCTTGTGTGGATCGAACTGCTGACTGATATTTGGACTATTTTCAATTTGTCACTATCATTAGCAATACAGCTATAAACATTCTTGTATATATTTCATCATTCTGTATTTGCTATAATCCTCCCAGAAGTATATTTGATGAGTTGAAAGGTATGCGCATTTTAACTTTAACCACAAATCAATGAATTATTCCCTCAAGTGTAACAGTCAAATATGTCCAACAGCATATAAGAATATATAAACCTCCACATGTTTGTCGACACTCGAGATCATCAGGTATTAATAGAATAAATTGACTCAAAGCTATTTGGAGGTTTTCTCATATAGACACTTGAACTTTCAAACACAGCCGTCCAAGTGAAAGTATGTGGAAGACTGACAGAACCACACCAATTTGTAAAACAAATGCAAAAGCAAAAAGCCTACAAGTATCCCAAAGTTTCAGGATCATAGACAGCATCACTGAAGCATAGAGTCATTCTATAGAATTCCAGCACCTTCCATCAGCCTATCTGGAACTCCTGAATCAGACAGGAGTCAGGATTTAAACAGCTTTCAGAGGAAAGAGCACGGGTGATCTTTGAAGGAAGATGAGAGGTCATGTACAGCACATGGAACCAATACTGTGTGTCAAGAGGCAGAGCACAAGTCCAGCTTGTAAATCCTTTGCTGATCTCTCATCAGAGTCTTGGGGCTTGGTTGCATGCAAGGCTGGATTTAAAGCAACTATAATGGGCCCATTCATAAGGCCTGTTAACTGTCTGACTTAAGCTGCTCCACATTTGGGAAGGTGACATTGATCCACTTAACAGTACAACATAGGAAGCAATCAAGACCAATAGTTTAGAGTAATTATTTTGAAAATTAATCATTACATAATATTTCTATATTCAAGAAATATAGAGTGATACAGGTATCCACAGTTGAAATTAATAAATAAAACATTATCAACATAGATGAATCCATCCATGATACCCTTATCTTGAATTTGGAGATTTTAATTCCTGTGCATGTCATTCTACTAAGAGGTATATGCTCTTAATGCATATAAAGGCACTTGCATGTCATGTAAATGACTATCCGTTGTGTAAATTTTCAAGAATCATTTATGTCTGTAGCTCTAGTTATTTTTGTTGTACAGAATTTTTTGTTGCATGAATATACCACAATTTCTCTATGCATTTCCTATTGAAGGGCATTTAGATTTTTTTTCACTATAGTGATGCTGTACATGTCTTTTTTTTTTTTTAAAGATTTATTTTTATTTATTTATACAAGCACTGGGTATAGTCAGAAGCGCGGGAGGTGAGAGAATTCACCAGAGCCAGAGCGGGGAGCAGAGCAGGCAGAAGGACCGAAGTACACTGCTGAGGGAGCAGCGGGCGGCAGGAGAGGTCTGCGCGCCATGTGGGACCCTCCTCCGGTGGCCGGGGAGCAGCCGGGGATGGAACCGGCGCTGCAGAGGCTGCGGGCAGCTTCGAAACCCAGCGCTCAACCGCTGCACCACCGGGGAGGCCCGATGCTGTACATGTCTTAAGCACACGTACCAGCTTTGCCCTAGGATGCACTTTCTGTGTGGAGAGTATAAGAATATTCAACTCTGCCAATTCCAGACTGTCTCCGTGAAATTAGCTTAATCATCCCAATGGCCTTGAGTATTCCAAAATTTCTATCCATATTCCTAAATAATCCTTCAGTTTCTTTTGCCTGGGGATAATAGCCATTCACTTTGCTAATTCTTTTTAATTCTATTCTAAAAGCTCCAGGGACGCCAACATGTCACTCCCAAATCTGGAGAAAATGTAATGTTAGAATTTGTGAGCAGATCTTGAGGACATCTACAATATCCTTCATTGTAGATGTTCCTCAGGGTGATAAATAAAACTTTAATGGTCCTCAGTGGTTCTTGGTAGACCACACTATCCCTCAGTTCCCACCTAAAAACAGCATATAAGTTTGGAGGCTCATTCATTCATTCATCAATCCCTTTTGAACACCTAATATGTGCCAGGCACTTAGATTATCTGTGTGCTAAGGCAATGACAACCTTTAGTTGTCAAAGTCTTAAAGATCCTAAAGATTTATATAATCCAGGCTTCAGAACCCAAACCTGCATTTTCTCCTTAGATAAAACCATTTTATCTCCTTAGATAAAACCTTAACAGTGGGAGCAAGCAGAGGCACTTACAGAGTCAAATTAGACATTTTAATTCAAGAACGGGATTTGGTTGACAAAAATAATTTCTGAGAGGGAATAAAGGCTCCAGACAGGACTCTATGCCAGAACGCAGAAGTCAAGCCCTCAAAGGAGTCACCCAAGGTCAACGAACATTTGTCAGAAAAGAATAGAGAACGACATGGGAGGAAATGATGAATTATCTTTACCTCTGGACCAAGAAGGTGTACTTGTAGGAGGATAAAAGGTGCTGGTAAAAGTTCAGCTGGTATTACCTTTCCTACTTAACGTCATGGATGCAGGGAGAGTCCAGATATGTCCCAGAGAGAGGAAATGAATCAATGTGAGGTCACCCGTCTCCCGTGATGAATGTAGACTCTGCATACATCATTAATAAGCATTCCACAAAGGGCAGAGAGATGGTGTAACTGCCAAATGAAGCAGCTCTTTAAAAGCAGTTGCCAGGCCAAGGCCCATTATGGGACTAAGAATGGAGAGCAAAAGGGCCACCTCTGACCATAGCCAGGGAAGAAAAGGTTATTTTGCATCATTTCCCAGGACTGCTGAATAGCACCTGGGCCCAATTTTGGTTGGGAGTGTGGAGGAGTTAGGAGATGGTGGTTTCTGGGAATACGGAGTTCTGGAAATTCAGGTGCGGCTGGCAAATGGGATCTAAGACAAAGGGAAAGAGTAGTGTTAGGGCTGCCTGCAAGGGAACTCGGGAGTTAAATAACCTACCCAAAGGGAAGCAAGGGCTGCTGGGTGACCAAGAGGGAGGGGTGAGGTGGTGGGAGCAGAGCTAGCCTCCATCCTTGGGCTCTATAACCTAAAATCCAGGTGGTATGATTCCACACCAACACAAAGCAACAGACTCATCATTAATAATTTTTGAAATAATTTCTTAATGATTTTCCAAGCAAATGATGCAGGGTTATGCAGTAATTTAGATTATCCAGATTCTTCCTTGCCTCCATTCACACAGACAACCCAAACCTTGTTCTGTGCCTCCATGGAAACAGACAAACAGCGAGAGACAAGGGATTAGGTGGTTAAACCGCGAGCATCTCTGGCCTGGCATGAATCGGCTTCAGATTTGCCAAACAGAGCACTTGGAAAGCTTGGCTTCATTACTTCTATCAAATTAGGAGCAGGGAAACCTCAGGACAATTTTAGGATTGAAGAAAATAAGCTTGAGGCCACTGCTACTGCTTTTTGATACATCTTTGGATTTTTAGGCAGAATCTTGAGTGGTTTCTGCCAGCCCCCTTCACCCCCACCACCTCCACGCATCCCCACCCGACTCCCATCCCCCTGCCTATTATCTCAATGTGGGTAGAGCTGGCCACACATGGTTCTGATTCATTTGCATTTAACTCATCAAAATATTGTTTAGTCAAAGCAACTATCTGGCCAAAGAGTTTTTTATGAGTTGACGTTAAGAGCCCTACTTAAGCATGTTGCTGTAACTGGGGAGTTTCTTTCCTTTCTTTAAACTGAGAAACTGCCAGTCCTAAGCCAGTCTTAAACCCAAGCAGCCCCAAGAAACTGATCTTTTATTCATTGAATTCATTGTGGACTCTAGTCAGTCTAGCACATTCCCTATGTTGATCTCAAATAAAGAGCAATCAATTGTTTCACCAACAAAATGGGTTTATCCAGAAACAACAATGAAAGGGGCAGGTTTGAGAGTGCAGGCCACTGGCAAGACTCAGTCTATGTACCAAAGACTAGCACCCCCTCTGTATAACCTCTGCAGTGTCTCCTGCCCTCCACTGGGCTGGGATGCAACCTCGCTTCCCATGGGATGCATAGGGCTTATTGGGGCTTGTAATTTGCTGATTTTCATGTGGTAGGCATAGGCACGTTCTTCTAGCCTTCTGAGCTCATTTAACTAGGGTTTCTGTAGTATTAGTTTTTCAATGGAGTTGGTGAAAAGTATACTCTGAGTTTTTTTTTTTTTAAAGATTTATTTATTTTTATACAAGAATTGGGGTACAGGCCAGAGATGGGGGGTGTTGATAGGATTCACCAGAGACAGAGCAGGGAACAGAACAGGCAGATGGACCGAAGTACACTGCTGAGGGGAGCAGCGGGCGAGACAGGAGGGGTCTGTCCCGCCATGTGGGTTTCTCCCTGGTGGGCCGGGAATCAAACTCGTGCTGCAGTGGCTGCGGATTGCTTCATAGGTTTCGTCTTAACCCCTGCGCCACCAGGGAGGCCCTTCTGAGTTGTTTTTGAGGGTGTACTCCACCAAGTCAGCAAGTCTAGACTGAATGCAGACACTCTACCTCTAGTATTGTCAGGAGTCTCTGCTTGCTCTTCATTTTTACTGCTTCCACTTTGGCCCACACCAGTGTTATTTCTCACCTATATAATCCAGGGGCTTCCCACCTGCCCAATATGTACAAATCCTCCTGCTGCCCCTACTCTGACCACATCTCTCTCCTGATGATGGCTGATCACGCATTTCTTAAAGAGGGGTGCATGTAGGCTTGAGGGATGCATCGTCAAGTCCCAGGCAAAGCAAAGTCACAAGACAAACAGAGGCGATCTTCCAAACAGTACCCAAGCTACTCAAAATGAAGGAAGATGTTACTTTATGTCTTCAAAAACCTATGGAGAGATGAAGGAGAGTATACAAGCATCGTATATCCTAACAATGAAGCTTCAGGGAAATTTTAACAATGAAAAAGTCCACCTTAGAGTCTCTCAGTAGAAATTCTAAGGAGATGCCAATAGAATGAATAGTAATTGTTTAGAGACAGAGATGCAGAGGGTTGGAGCTGGAGTTGTGGTAGGAGATTCCTTTCTGCATTGTCACTCAGTCTCTATTTCAGAGCCCCTCATTTCAAAAAGACACATAAGCATGTCAAGGCTCATGACTGGGAACTTGTGTTCCCTATCCGGACTCAGGCATTTAGCCTCAGCTTCCCTTTGAAGGACCTATCTTTCCCCCATCTTGATTTTCCCAGAGCCACCTTCAAACTTCTCCCATCTTGAGCTTTTCAGATTCAGACATTTTACTTGATCCATTTCAAGGTCTATTTGAAAAATTCACCCAAGATCAAATAGCTTTTTCTCCCTTTTCAAAGCAGCCTGAAATGCTAAAGAGGGAACAGACTCAAAATCCTCCCTGCCCCAGGCTCTGGAATGGAGGCTTACCTCTGCTCTCAGCTTCTCCAGCTTCTCATTTCCCCTGGAACAATGGGGGGAACAAGCTGGGACTGATAGGAATCCCCCAGGGAGTTCTCTGTCTCTTAAGCCAGGTCTGAGTCATTCGCAACAGGCCATTCCCAGGGCTTTGGATTTCAGGACAGGGAGATTAGGGAGAGCCCTTCAGGCCAGCCAGCCCAGGACTGATTCCCATTTCTCTCCTCTGGCTGTTTGTCTTCAAAACTGAGTAGCTGCCATCTCTAGGAAGCTGGGAGCTCCCCTTGCCCTGCCTCTGATGGCCCTTGAGTGGGCAAGAGAGGATTACAGGCAGAATTGCTAACAGCTTGGTATTATTGTTTTAGGTTTCAGTTCCTGGTGAAATCAAAGGGAGAGTTCCTCTTTGTTATCTTCATAGAAGACAAGCAGGCCCTCCCTGGTGGCTCAGCAGTTGTGCGCTGAGCTGTGAAGCTGGTCACAGCCTCTTGCAGCACTGGTTCGATCCCCGGCTGCCGGTTAGGGTCCCACATGGTGCGCAGACCTCTCCTGCCATGCCCGCTGCTCCCCTCAGCAGTGTATTTTGTCAGTCTGCCTGTTCTGTTCCCCTGTGGGCTGAGGGTGAATTCTCTCACCCTCCCGCACTTCTGACTGTACCCAGTGCTTGTATAAATCAATCAATCAATCTTTTTTTTTTAAAAAAAAGAAGACAAGCAAAGGAATTCCACCTCCTTTTACTACTGATTTTTTTCCCCCCAAACTCTTTCCCCATTCCAACTCCCACAAAAGAATAAAGCATTGCAGAATTTCAGAATTGGGATATACCTTGAAAGACTTTGGGCCACTAACCCATTTTACATTGAGGAAATCATCATGGAAAGTGCTACAGTGGCTTGCCATGACCACACACTGGGGAGGACTTTCCACAAAACTGACCCCCTTCATGGGTCCATGATTTGATTGCTGTTGCACACTATAATTTCCAAAATCATTTGAGTTACCATCACCACCACCATAGTTTCCACCACCAAAATTACCTCCCTCATTGGAACCATCCTATCTTTTACCATCAATACCATGTCCTCCATGTTGGCTTCCATGTCCTGGTCCTCTACCACCTGCACCCACACATGTTGGAATTGGGTATACATGTGTACAATTGGTGGTATTCAAGATGCAGACAAATATAATTTTTTTTAAAGATTTATTTATTTATACAAGCACTGGGTATAGTCAGAAGCACAGGAGGGTGAGAGAATTCACCAGAGCCAGAGTGGGGAACAGAACAGGCAGAAGGACTAAAGTACACTGCTGAGGGGAGCAGCGAGCAGCAGGAGAGGTCTGCGTGCCTTGTGGGACCCTTGCTGGTGCCCAAAGATCGAACCGGTGTTGCAGAGGCTGCGGGCAGCTTCGCAGCCCAGTGCTCAACAGCTGCGCCACCAGGGAGGCCCCAGACAAATATAATTTTGAGACTATTTTGAAAGGTACAGTGAGATTGAACCATCAAAGTCATGGAAGTTATGGGAGACAGACAGAGCGGGAGAAAAAGAGGGTTTGTTTCTGTAACTTTTGATAAAAGTAGCTGCCATCCTTCTCTGCTGCTAGAAGCAGATCCAGCACCACAGTTGTCACCATCACCTCCAAATCCATTGTATCCGTCATCACCTCCTCCATGACTACCTCTGCTGCTACCGATGGAGGACAAGAATTAAAAAATTGTAAAGGAGGTGCCACAAGACGAGAAACCTGGCTCACACAATGCCAAGAGAGCTGCAAGTGGGAGTAGGGGAGTAGCATAGCCATAGACCCAGCTATAGAAACCAAGATCCATAGGCAGGTGCCAATGCCTAGATTACAAAGTATAAAATCCAAGCAGGTTGTCAGACTGCTGTAGGGAGTGTCTAGAGCCCAGACCCAAAGGTAAAGATATGGAGATTGAGCCCATTGTGGAATCTCCTTTGGATTTTGCATAGTTATCCAAAATCAGCAACTAACCTGAAGGCTCACAAGGAGTGAGCGCCTCCCAAAGAGAAGAAAATTATTATCAGTGCAGTCTCTGCACTGGCTCTGGGCAGTAGTCCATCTGCCTACCTGTGACTATGCAGGTGCCTCTCTCTCTTTACCCATTCTCTTCCTCTGCAGGGCAGCAGCTTCCTGTGTACCCGTGACCTGTGCCAGGCCGGGACTTCTCTTCATTGACCTCCCTCAGCAGAGGCAGCTCTCCTCAAGGCCTCCCGCCTGTGACCATGCAGGCCTCTTAAGAAAACCTGTTCCTTTTGGGGCAGCCCTTTCTGCACATCTGTGTCTATGCAAGTGTCATTTCCTCTTCTGTCCCTTTCCCTAATAAGCTTGTCCTTTAAATATAACTACTATCTCTGTCTTGTGGAGAAACTCTCCTGGGAAACTTACTGCGTGCCACTGAAACAGGAGCTCTGGTGAAACCTTTTCTAGAACAAACCGAAGACCCTATACTCCAAACCCAAACTCCAAAAAACGACATCACTACCACCTCCACCACCACCAAAGTTCCTTCCATCACCTCCAAAGTTCCCTCCACAACCCAAAAGGTTGCCAAATCCACCTCCATGACCTCTGTGTGACCCAGCAGACTGCATTCCCAGTTTATAAAGGGCCCTTCTCACTTCATGCCCATCAATAGTCAATTTCTAAACATTTTTTATCAACTGCATCACAATTATCAAAAGTTACAAAAATAAAACGTCTTTTTCCCCACTCTGCCTGTCTCCCATAACTTCCATGACTTGGATGGGCTCAGTCTCACTGTAGCTTTCAAAGCAGTCTCTCAAATTATATTTGTCTGCATCTTGAGTACCACCACCAAGAATTTTCTTCACTGTTTAATGAGCATCAAGCTTTACAGAATCCTCTCTAGAAACAGCTCAGTTGGCTCCACTACACCCCCATCAGCCTTGTGTTGCTGTATCCGCCTCTTCCACACAAGGGTAAGTCACAAAACTAAAAGCCCCTGGGATATTTCATTTGGGGGTGTCTCATCACCACAAAATCTGTAATGTGCCCCTTTTTTCAAAATGTTCTCTTACGCTACCATTTGTAGTCAGACCAGCAATGGACAGTTTTCTCGACTCTGATATCTTTCTCAACTCACTGTCAGCTGGTGGACTTTCTTACAGCTTTCTGGTTGGGGCACCCTGAAGAGGGAAGGGGGTCTTGGATCTGAGAGTTAATTGCTGTGGGTACTTGTAGAGATCCTCTACCTCCCCTTTATTACTGCCCCTATAAGTCAGTAGTAACAGGAATAAGTAAGATTGCCCCCCGCTGTGGAACATCAAACACTCTGTGTTTGCTTGGGACTCAGAACTCCAGGTGAAATCATGCATAACCTGCATCAGCCGTTCTTCCTCCACCTTCTCTGGCTTAGTGTTATCTCGACATGTAAGAACACACTGGGCACATAGTTCTTTTTTCCCTAGGGGGAGGTTTCTATTTTTTTCATGCATTCATTCATTCATTCATTTATTTAGATTTATTTTATTTATTTATACAAGCACTGGGTACAGTCAGAAGCACAGGAGGGTGAGAGAATTCACCAGAGCCAGAGCGGGAAGCAGAGCAGGCAGAAGGACCGAAGTACACTGCTGAGGGGAGCAGCGGGTGGCAGGAGAGGTCTGCGTGGGACCCTCCTCCGGTGGCCGGGGAGCAGCCGGGGATCGAACTGGTGCTGCAGAGACTGCGGGCAGCTTCGCAACCCAGCGCTCAACCGCTGCGCCACCAGGGAGGCCCAGGTTTCTATTTTTAAATTATTATTATTTTTTATTGAAGCAACATTGCATAATGTAAGTTTCATGTGTGGCGAATGGTTCCTTATCACGTGCCACTGTGATAAGTGTGGGTCACAGACATAAATAACCCCTCATAACGCACCATGTCTCTGCTAAGAGCAGCAGCTTTGAGTAGTTGAGCCAAGCAAGGTTCACTTATATAAAAGGGTGACAATGATGGACATACTATGTGCATACTGATGGGTGGTCTAATGAATGTTCTGGAAGCCTGGAGGAGGGAGAGAGGCCAGGAGCTGAAGAGGGCAGTGAAGCTCTGTGGAGGAGGTAGGGTTTGGCAGGACTTCCTTCTCCCTGTTTTCCTCTTGTCTTCCTCCTCCTCCACGGTGCTCTCTTCCAGAACGGGTGTAAAGTCTGCAATGGCGAGGGCAGGGGCTGGCTCTGGCCCTGGGTGTGGGTGGCACAGGCATCCCGGAAGCCGTGGCGTGGGAGGCTGGCCAGGTGGACAACACCCACACTCAGCTCGTGAGATCCTCGAAGACAGATTTACCGGTTGCCAAATTCTCCTTGTGGCCCACTGTCCTCCCCTAGGCTGCGCACAGACATCTCTGAGGACTAGTGAGAGAGGAGAGAGGAGAGAGTGTGAGAGGAGAGGCCTCTTAAAGGGAGGCAGCATCAAACACAGGACAGGACTCGCCAGAAGGCCTGGGCAGAGCCCTGCTCATGGAGTTTGCCTCTGCTTCTGCGAGAGCCCTTGGGCCAGAGGGAGACAGGTTGACAGACCTTAGTGTTCATTCCCCGTGAGGCCCTCCCTTGACAGGAAGTCCACACAGTGCCCAGTGGACCGAAGGGGGGTAGCACAGCTGCTGAGCCTCTGTTTGCTCTTACACCACATTCTCACCAGCTTTTTATGGAGATTTCGATTCCAGGTTTGGAAGGAAAATGAGAGAATGAGGCATAAAGGGGTGGTGGGAAGGAGAGGAGGGGGGTAAATGAAGAGACAGAGCAGGAGAGAGAGGTAGGGAACAACACCGGTCAGGTGAGGATGATGATGTGTGATGGAGCTATGAAATGGACAGGCAGGGATGTAAGGAATCGGCACATTTCCTACCCAGGGACACATGAGACTGTCCATTTTGTCTCTGCCTTTGTGAGGCTGTGTCTCTCCCAGCAGGAGGGCTGTGGGTCCTGACCGATAAACATCAGCTGAGAAAACATCTATGTCCATCCAACATGGTATTGGGGATATATGGGGGTTACCTGGAGCGCCTCCAGGCTTTTGTAAAAATGAAGTAACATTGTCTTAAATGTTGTTTGTGTTTTTGTTTTTTGACATTTTAGGGTCTCCCTCTTCAGGTGTCGTTACCACGTTACACCCACCACCAAAACTCCCACAACCCTCCACCATAGTCCGTTGTGCTCCTCCTCACTTTGTTCTCATCCTTCCCCTCCCTCGGTAGCCTCAATTATGTAGTCAGCTTTCTAGGGTTTGTTGTTAGTTAGGTTTTCTCTGACCTTTTGTTTGGTTTCTCTATATTCCACACATCAGTGAAACCATCAGTTTTTGTCTTTCCCCTTCTGACTTATTTCGCTTAGTATAATCCCAGCTCCATTCATATTGGCCACCAATGGCAATTTTTTTTTTTTTATCTTTTTTGATACCTGAGTAGTCTTCTGTTATGTCCATAAACCAAAACTTCCTGATCTACTTATCTGTATTTGGGCATTTAGGTTGTTTCTATAGCTTAGCTATTGTAAATAGTGTTGCAGTGAATATAGGAGTGCAAGTTTCTCTTCAAATTAGTATTTTTGT
The DNA here is from genome assembly GCF_014898055.3 of Talpa occidentalis. Classification (NCBI taxonomy): domain Eukaryota; kingdom Metazoa; phylum Chordata; class Mammalia; order Eulipotyphla; family Talpidae; genus Talpa; species Talpa occidentalis. The sequence goes on from NW_023601974.1 coordinate 36,081, forward strand.
GTTCTTTAGGTAGATACCTTATATTTCTATTGTAGTAGATCCAGTTTTAATCATTCTTTTTTTTTTTTTAAATTTATTTATTTATTTTATACAAGAACCAGGGTACAGACCAGATGTGTGGGAGGGTGAGAGAATTCACCAGAGATAGAGCAGGGAACAGAACAGGCAGACGGATGAAATACACTGCTGAGGGAGCAGCGGGCGAGACAGGAGAGGTCTGCCTGCCATGTGGGACCCTCTCGGCCGACCGGGATCAAACTGGTGCTGCAGAGGCTGCAGACAGCTTCAAAGTGAGGCGCTCAACCAACTGTGCCACCAGGGGAGGCCCCATTTTTAATCTGTTGATTAAAGCTCTATAATATTCTCCATAGGGGCTGGATCAGTTTACATTCCCACCAATAGTGTGAGAGTGTTTCTTTTTCTCCACATCCTAGCCAACACTTGTTATTTCTGTTTGTTTTGCTATAGGCCATTCTCATAGGTATGAAGTGGTATATGTGGCTTTGATTTGCATTTCTCTGTTGATAAATGATGATGTACATTTTTTGATGTGGCTGTTGGCCATCTGTATGTATTCTTGGGAGACATGCCTATTTGGCTCTCCTGTCCCCCTTTTTTGGTTGTTTTCTTTTTGTTGAGGTGCATGAGTTCTTTATAGATCTTGGATATCAGTCCCTTGTCAGATGTATGGTTTGCAAATATTTTTACCATTTAGTCAATTGTCTTTTTGTTTTAGTGATGGTTTCTTAAAATGTGCACAAGCATTTGTTTTATGAAGTCCCAATTTATATTTTCCTTTGTTTTCCTTGCTGCTAGAGACAAATTCACAGACATCACTGAAAGCCAATGTCATGGAGTGTTTTGCCTCTGTTTTTTTCTATTTATTTTATGGCATCAAGTCTTACATCCGAGTCCTTTTATCCATTTTGTGTTGATTTTGTGTATGGTATGAGCTAGTGGTCTAGTTTCATTCTTTTGCTGTTCAGTTTTCCAAATACCACTTATTGAAGATTTTTCCTTGGCCCAGTATATTCTTTACTCCTTTGTCTTAGATTAACCATCTACAGAGGCAATTCTATTCCATTGGTCTGGTATATCTATTTTTGTTTAAGTACCATATTGTTTTGATGACCATAGCTTTTTAGTATAGCTGGAAGTCTGGGAGAGTGCTACTACCATTCTTTCTTTTTGGTGAGGACCACTTTAACTTTTCATGGTCTTTTGTGATTCCATATGAATTTTGGTAATGTTTGTTCTATTCTTTGAAGAAAGACATTGAAATGTTGATAGGGATTGCACTGAATGTGCATAGTGCTTTGGGTAGAATGACCATTTTGACAATACAATTTTTACAATCCCTGTATAGGGACTATCTTTCCATTTCTTTGTGCTCTGTATTTCTTTTATAGTTTTATAGTCATACAGTTTTCCCTGTATAGGTGCTTTACCTCCTTTGTTAAGTTTACTCCTAAGTATTAATTCTTTCTGATATATTGTAAATGGGATTATTTCTTAATTTCTCCCTCTTTTAGTTCATTGTTTACATATAGGAAGGCAACTGATTTCTGTATATTAATTTTGTAACCTGCCACTTTGCTGAACTGACTTACTGCTTCAGTTAGGTTTTTTAGTAGAGTTTTTAGGGTTCTTATAATCTATTATCAATCATCTGCAATAATGATAGTTTTACTTATTCTTTCCCGATATGGATTCCTTTTGTATACTTCTATTGCCTATTCCTCTAGCTAGGATTTCCAATACTATGCTGAGTAATAATGGTAGAAGTGGTTATACTTGTCTTGTATCAGACCTTTGGGAAAAAAACTTTGTTTTTCACCATTGACATTGATGTAGTTGTGGTTTTGTTATATTTGACCTTTTCATGTTGAGGTATGGTCTGTTTCTTCCCAGTTTTTCAATGGTTTGGATGAATGGATGTTGAATATTTTCAAATACTTTCTTGGCATCTGTTGAAATAATCATAGGGTTTTATTTTTCCTTTTATTGATGTGAATCACATTGATTGATTTGTAGATGTTGAATCATCTTTGTGTCCCTGGTATAAATCCCACTCAGTCATGGTTTATAATCTTTTAATTCATTATGGAACAAGATTAATTTTTGTCGAGAATTTTTGCATCATTTTTTCATTAAGGAAATTGGTTTGTAGTTTTCTTTGTAGGTGTCTTTGTCTGGTTTTGGTATTACAGTAATGTTGGTCTCCTAAAATGTGTTTGGGAAGATGCCCTCTTTCCTAATTATTTGAAATAGTTTGAGCAGATAGGTATTAGCTCATCTGTGAAGGTTTGGTAGAATGCACTTGTGAAGACATCTGGTCCTGGATTTTTGTTTATTGGAGACTTTTGATTACTGTTATAGTTTCCCTGTGTAATCATTCTGTCCAGGTTTTCTATTTCTTCCTTAGTCAGTATGGATGATTGTTTATTTCTCAGAATTTACATACTTTTCTAGATTATTGAATTTATCAGCAAACAAATATTTGTTGTAATATCATAATTCTTTGAATTTCTAAGATGTCTGTTGTAACTCCCCTCTTTCATTTTTTAATCCCATATAATTTTTCTCCCTGGCTTTGATAGGTATAAACTTACATAATTTTAGGAAAAGAATATAATAATTAAACATTTAAGTTAATTAATTTAAATTAATAAAATAAATTTATTTAAAATTCAAAACCACAGCATATTAAATATTTTTAAAAGTCTGACATCTATAGCATACATCATGAAAAACAATATATTAGCAATATTTTCATTAAGTAATTCTTTGACAAGGTGCTTCCCCCCACCATGTTTTCTTCAATCACCTTTTCATGTCACAACTTTCTGTAAAGAAAAAGGAAAAATAATTCAGCTTTTGCTCCAGCATGTTTGGTTGAAATTTGTTTTTTAACAGCAATGGTTACTATGCATAAAACACATGAAGCCATGAAAAAGAGGAATTCCAGTACATTTTCATTTGTCTGAGTTCCATGAAAAAGAAAAAAGGTATGTGTACCTGCAATTATATATTTGTGTGTTATTACAATATACATACAGTGTAAATTATATATTTAAAAATTTATAATGATATATTTTGCATTATTGAGTGCAAATTCATTGCTGAAACCATGTCATTAGTGGATAGCTGAAACAATTAGCTTTATTAAAGTATTTTATAGAAATGAAATATATACTAAATATCCAACAATAGAGAATTGATTAACTATGGCAATGTTCTCCTAGACTAGTCTTCAGTCATTTGTATAATATTTATGGAAAAACATTGTGAAACTGAAAATATTTTGGATAATATTAAAAAAAATACATATTATAGTGGCATAGTCTCATATCTTTTTAATTAAAAATATATATGTATATATTTACTGTATATTTCTAACCTACAGATTTATCTATATATCTATATCTTTATTTATAGCTATATTATTGCCATAGAAAAAATTAAGCATAGAAACATGTCTGGAAAATTATATAGTTTGTATTAGTAAGAGCAATTTCTCTAGAAAGATGGTAAAATTTTTCTTGTCTATGATTTCATGTTTGTGTAATGATTATATTGCTATAGTAATAAAATTGCATTTGTTTAAATATATATTTGTGTACTTAAAAACTGTAGTAGATATTTTCTTCTCTACTCAGCCAGTTGCAGGTTGATAATGGACTCCTGGGAACTGAAGATTAAGAAACAGAAAAAAGAAACAACTTTGAAAAAATGATTGTGTTTGTGTGTGAGTAGTGTGTATAAAGAATAGACAGGGCAGGTGTGTATGAATGTGTGCAGATGAGCTAATGTAAGTGCATGCATGTGAGACAGAGCATGTGTGTGAGCTAGTGTAAGTGTGTACGTGTTTGAGACAGAGCATGTGTGTGAGCGAGTGTAAGTGCATGTGTGTGAGACAGAGCATGTGTGTGAGGGCATCACCCTCTGAGCCTCCATTTGCCTCCTGAGGCTGAGATGGGGCCTCAGCATGAGCCGGCAGTCGGCAGCCTCCCTCACTTTGGGCTGTTTCCACTGCGATTCCAAATCACAGGAAGAATGCCACTTACCAAGATGGAAATGTGAGTTCCAAAATTGGGGTGATAGAGGGCAAACATTTCCATTTCCTTGTAACTGAGGTCTGCCTGAGGTCAGTGGATCTCTGCTATTTTTTTTCATTTTTAACAAATGTTGTCTGAAGTCAAATGCTCTACAGAGAAAAAAACAAAGGGTCACACAGAACCAAACCAGTAACAAGCCATAGGGCCTTCCTGGTGGCGCAAGGTGTTAAGCACAGTACTTTGAAGCTATCTGCAGCCTCTGCAGCATGAGCTTGATCCCCGGCCAGGGAGCTACCCACATGGTGCAGCAGACCTCTCCTGTCTCACCCACTGCAGTACTCTCTCCCCTCAGCAGTACTTCAGTCAATCTGCCTGTTCTGTTCCCTACTCTGTCTCTGGTGAATCCTCTCACCCCCCCCACCTCTGGCCTGTACCCTAGTTCTTAAAAAAAAATAACAAGCTCTAGAAGTCTGACTATGGATAGAATTGAGGGGAGGTTTGGGTGGAGAGCAAGGTTTGGAGGAGCCCAGTGGACTATGGCAGAAGATGATGAGTATCTTGGTGGCAGTGTGTTATTAACATTTATCTGAAAGAAGTGTGC
>NW_023601976.1:0-15632 GCF_014898055.3 Talpa occidentalis
GCAGCAAAAGGTCTCTCCAGGCTTCCTTCCTTGTCTCCTCGGGGTCAGCGTGGTCTTGCCCCCAAGTACCCACATGTGCTTGGGCTCCGTGTCTGCCCTTAGTGACTTGGGAGTCCTCCTGACTGTGAGGGTGCCAGAGGTCGCCGGCGCAGGGTTAGAGAATGCTGGAGCTGGAAGGCAGCCCCTGAGATCAGCTCCTTCTGCTTACAGGTGCCAGATAGGGAAGCGGAGGCACGGGGTGTGGCCAGCCCTGTCTTAGATCTTAAGGTGAAGCACGGCAGAGCCTTGGCAATAAGGCAGGGCTCTGCCTTCTCGGGACCAGGATCCCCTGCTTCCTTGCCACATGGGCTTGTGGTTCAGGGCAGACCAGTGCTCTGGGTGCAGAGCGGAGGAGGCAGGCCCAGCTGGGGAAGGGCTGTTGGTCATGCCACAGTCGCCTGGGCTCCCTGCTAGGGCCCTCTTTCTGCTCCCTCTGTGTGTATGTGCCCGTTACACACAGTGTGTAGGGAGATTGGGTATGGGTTGGGGAGCAGGCTTCAGTGGGGTGTCCTGAGGTTCAGTCATCTGGGACTAGGACTGGCTTCCCCAAAGCTCCACCAGGCTCACTATGGGTATATTTCTTGGGGACTACTTGAGTGGGGGGCAGTGGGTGTAGAGGCCCCAGAGAGAGAGGCAACTGGAGGGAGACTAAGAGACATCAAAATCCCTTTTGTTTCCTGCTCCCAGGCCTAGGCCTGCAGGGAGCTGCCAGGCCCTGTGTCCATAGTGAGGGAAGGAGAAGAAAAGAAGCGGACCTTGAAGGAGTGTCCAGATGGGGGCTGAGTTAATGGGGGGGGGGAGTTGTCACCACCCTCCTGATAAAACCAGGAGGGACTGGGCTCGTCCACTACTAAAGGGAGGGCAGGCTGGCACTGCTAGCTCCCTGCTGGGTGGAGAGCTCTGTGCCTGGAGTGCAGGGGTGGGGGCAGAGTCCTGGTGCTCTCCCTCGTGACCATGCCGGACCCTGGGCAGGGCACTGCCCGAGCTCGCCTTCGCTGGTGCACACAGCTGCCCTGCCAGGTGGGCGCTGTGACTCCATTTCACAGATAAGGAAACTGAGGCTCAGAGGGGTCACCCAGCTGGTCAGTGGTGGCCAGGGACTTGAGCCCAGAATACCTGCTTTGGTTGGAACATATGGTCTCGGAGCCCAGGTTTCTGCTCCGGGCTGGACCACTAGCTGCTGTTCCCTGGGCCCGCTTGCTTCTGTCCGGCAGGGCTGGGAGGTTGGCTGAGGGGCTGGGCTGCAGCCTCAGGCTGGACAGGAGGTGAGCTCTTTAGCCCTTGGGGAGGCCAAGCCTCCAGATGCCTCCTTCACCCGGCTTGGCAGGTTCTGAGGGTTCTGGCTGAGGCTTAACACTGTTCTTGGAGGAATCCCTCCTAAGCTGAGTGAAGTGAGAGGCTCTGTGGCACAGCGCTGAGGGCTTCAGCCCCGGTGCATGCACGTGTGTGTGTGTGTGCATGTGAGTGTGTGTGTGTGTGTGCACGTGCATGAGTGTCTCCGTGTGCACATGCAAACCCCATTGCCACCAGCCAGCGTGTGCGGTGCTCCTGTATGTTTTCCGGGAGCCCGTGTAGGTGATCCCGAGGCCTGGAGTCCTGCCCGAGGACCACACAGGAAGCAGGGCAGAGGTGAGTTATGGGACTCACAGACACTCAGTCCCCGCCAGGTGCTTTACATACATCATCTCAGGCAGGCCTCACAACAACCACAAGATGTATGCCTGCTGCTCCTGCTGAACAGAGGAGGCGAGTGTGCCTGGGAGGCCACGTGGCCAGCGAGGGAAGGATCTGGCGCCGGAACCCAGAAGGTGCTTCCTCCTGGGAGGGTGTCCGTGTGGCAGATGGAGGGGAGTCTGTGCCACAGCTAGGAAGAAGGAAGTTAGGTTTCAGGATGGCGCCGCTGGGGGCTGCTGTGTAGTGGAAGGGCCCAGGGGTCAGCGGAACGGGTCGGGAGATGGGGGTGGTGCACCAGGACGGGCCTCCTGGAAATCTAGCATCTGGCGCTAAGCCTGCGTGACCTCACCCGCTCTGATCTGACTCCTCAAACCTGCCTTGCTCCCCTCAGGCAGAGTGGCGTTCTGGGGGTCCTTAGGCCTGGAAAAGGCCTGGCTCTGCAGGCCTGGCTCTGGTGCCAGCCCGGGCGGGGAGTGTGCTCCGGGTTATGAGCAGGGAGGGTGTGGCCGGGTCTGAGTTTGGAGGGACGGGGGCTGTGGGCCGTGGGGAGGTGGGAAGAGGGGCAGCGTGGGGTTGGGGGCTCTTCTCTAGCCCTAAACCCCAGCAGTGCAGGCTGGGGAGTGGCTCATCTCCCGGTCTCCCATTCTTGGCGCTCCCTTCTCCTGCCTCTGGGAACGTGGAGTAGGGGGATATGTATGCAGGGGGTGGGGGGCGGTCTCTGGACCCTCCCGGGTCCCTCCCGCAGAGGCTGTAAATATTTTATCTCCACTGTCTCTGCTGCTGGAAATTGCTGCTTTTAACATCTTCCCCCCACACCCCACCCCCTTTTGCTTGATACAAACGAATGCTGGAAAAATTCTGAGCTGGGTGCTCGCTCTGTCGCTTCTGCTCATGCCCAGAGTCCCCTCCAAAAACTCTAATTGCTTTTAAGCTGCGATAGTTGGCAAAAGCAATTTTCTTTACATTATGGAGAAAGACTTGATCCACCACATTTTCTTCTTCCTTTTTTTTGACGCTAACCTTTCGTTTGGAGTTCCTCCTCACCGCCGCTCAGGCGTCTCGCGCTGGACGAGAAATGGAGTAGAAAGAGATGTGAGTGGGGCGGCGGGAGCAGGACGTTTTGCCTGTCTGGCCCCAGGTTCCCCAGTTCCGTGTGGCCTTCTGTCTAGTCCTTCACTCAGCTGCCAGCCGCGCTCTGTCCAGCGGAAGCTGCGTGACAGCAAACTGCAGCGCCCAGCGCAGAGAAGTGCCTCGCGCGTAGTAGGCACTTCAGATCACTTGAGCAGACAATAGCTCGATGGAGAGCCGGGCGCTCTGCCAAGCACCAGAACGCAGGGGAAGAACCGGATGCACCCTTGGCTGCAGGAGCTCCCTGGCTGGAGGGGAGCTGCCATGCAACGTAATTGCTGATTACTGAGTCACAGAACAGGTGGACAGAGGGCCATGGGAGCACAGAGCACGGGGTGGGAGGGGCCGGGGGGAGCAAGGGGAGCTGGGGGGCTGCATCGTGGGAGGGTAGGAGTTTGACTGGGGCCAAGGAGTGGGGGTATTCCAGACAGGAGATAGCCTGCGCCAAGACTGGGCTGGTGAGGTCTGGAGCGGAAAGTGGGGTCAGGCCGGGGGGTTGGCGAGGGCCGGCGAGGGCCTGAGCTGCTGCAGAGAGCTTGGCGTGGTGGTGGAGTTTAGACTTGATCCCAAGGACAGTTGGAAGCCCTGGAAGAGTTCTGAGCAGGACCAGGGTCGAGCCCTGTGGCTCCTCAGTGGGGCTGGGGGAGGCTGGGCCCGGTCAGCCTGTGTGTGGTGGAGGATGGCAGTGAGAATTTGAGACAGATGAGAGGAAATAGGGGACCCAGTTCTGGTGCTTGTGCTGTGGGTGAGAGGCCGCTCAGGCTTCCCTGCACCTGGCAGGGGTGGGGCCCGTGTAGCGGGGGGAGCAGTTCCTCGGCCTCTGCCGCCTTCGTCAGGGGTGCTTCGCGGCCAGTTCCCTGAGGCGCACAGCCCTTTACAGTGTATAAAGCCTACCCGCCTCTGGTTTTTTTTTTTTTTCACTTTTTTCTCTTTTTATTAATGAGATCCCATTGTTTTCCATCCCTGTTAATATCTTGACAGTAGACAATTTTCCCCTTTGCTGTGGTCACCGTAGCTCTCCCACCGCTATCACTTCTGATTCTTCAGCAGATTTTAGAAACCACCCCCTGAGGTGGACAGAGCAGGAGGCCTTTCCCCACCGACAGGTAGAGGCTGGGCAAGTCCTGCAGGCAGGTGGAGAGGGGGTGGGGATTTGAAGCCAGGCCTCAGGGCCCCCAGCTGGTTGCCGGTACCACCTCTATTGAGCCCCCCTCCACCCCTAGCTCTCTCTGCTCCTCCCTTCCTGAGCCCTCTGCTCCTTTCCTGTTTGCAGAGCATGTGGGGCTTTTCAAAAGCATTAATGATAGAAAGTAAATTGGAATCGGAGAGGAATCATCGCCGGGCGTTCTCGGAGGGCCGCCTCTGCCCTCGTGTCTCTCAGCCATATTGAAGCTAGCAGCCGGACCAGAATATGAATGAGTCCCAGCCAGCATTGCTCTTAATCTGTCGGGGAGCCCTCCCCGGCCAGACGGCACTCACCAGCGACAGAGCTGTTTGCAGTGAGTGGCCGCTGGGCATTACCAGCCAGGACTGATTTCCCTGGGATGGAGTCACAGTCCATGGCCGTGAAGAAGGAGGAGGATGCAGGTGGACGGGACCTTGCACCCAGGGCCCCTCCCACTCAAGTCTGCTGCTGGGGACACGGCTGAGGCCAGTCCAGCAGGGGTCAGGCATCCCTGCCAGGGGGAGGGACACATCTGAAATTGCCATTGGCTCCTCAGGGCCTAGATTCCTCGTGGGGGTATCGAAGGCCCTCTGTGTGAACCTGACCCTCCTTGTCCTGTCTCCTCTGGAAGTCTTTCGTGGTCACTCTCCAACTTACTGGGTTTTTCGTTTTCCAGCCTCTAATGACTCTGGGTGCAGAGGGGCAAACCTAGGGCCTGAGGGGACAGGGAGGTAATGAGTAGAGCAGGATGGGCGTGGGGCAGTGGGGAGAGGCAGAGACTGTTCATGCGGAGTCACAGAGGCCACAGTTTGGGATCCTGCCTTGGGTACATTCACATACAGCTCTGCTAAGGAGACTGTGCCTTGGCTCCAGGGCAAGGATTCTTCTCTGCCCACTAACGAGATGTTCCCCAGGGTCAGGCCCGGGTCTCTGACACTGCAGTCCAGCTCCCCAGGGACTCAGGCCTGGCTTGGGCACAGGGTTGGGCCACTCATAAAGCCTCAGGGGCTCTAGGGGACTTGGACAGTCGCAAGGGTAACCCTCCTATTTAGAGATGGGGTCTGGAAAGGTTCTGCTGCGCGCGCACACACACACACACACACACACACGTGTCTCTGTGCTCTTGCAGTCAGCACCATGGGAGAGGAAGGTGGTTTCTGTAACCTCTGCTTTAGAGAGGAAGAAACTGAGATCAGGAAGGCTGGATCCAGGGGGACACTGCAGGCTTGCATTTCAGTCAGCAGCCTTTTCTGGCCAGTCTGGGGGTGCTGAGGTATGTATTGAGTGCACAGGTGGTGGGGGATTGAGGCACATCTGCATTCAGATAAGCCCAGCCACAGCAGGAGGCCTGAGGTCCTGGCTCAGACCTGCCCCTAGGGCAGAGGCCTCTCTCTGTGCCTTGGTTTCCCCATGCCCAGGCTGAGAGGTCCATGGTGGGGCCAGAGAGAGTTTGGGGGATCCCATTGATTTCCTGTGGCCTTGGCCTGGCTGCAGCCCCACTCAGTGCTGCTTCTGGCCCCTGACTCCGTTGGCACCAGTGTGGGCTCATGAGGAACGTGCTCACTGCTGTCCTCTCTGGGGTCACTGCTGGGCTCACTGCTGTCTTCTCTGGGGTCACCATCGCAGGGAAGGTGACTGGCACCCAAGAAGGGCCTGGCTGTGTAGGTGCAGTTAGCAACGTGGGGCCGCCAGAGCAGCCTGGCCGCTAGCCCAGGTATGGAAGCAGGAGGCTGAGAAAGAGGACTCAGACCTCCCCCAGGTACCCGCACACTGGACTGTGTATTCAGTCCTGGGGTTTGGCGCCCCCACACACCCAGAATGGACTCACAGGGACTCTAGACTAGACTCTGTGTAGTCCTGGGGTGGAGTATGGGGAAACTGCGGCCCAGAGAATCTGAGAATGAGACTTACTCTGATCTCTGCCTCATCCAGCCAGTGTTCCCCTCTTCTGTGATAGGGCGCTCACCCCAGCCAAGGAGACCTGTCTATCTTGGACATGTCTCTCCCCTGCTCAGAGCCAGCCTCTGCTCCCTGAGACTCCTGAGGGGTCCTGGTTTGGGACCTGGGGCTGCAGAACCTGTGCCCCAGAACTCCCCTGCCCCTGATGTGCAGGGGGACATTGTGCTTTTGAGCTTTCTTTTGGGGGGGGCTGGCCTTGCTTTGTTCCTGCTCATGAATCTTTTTGGACTGGGGTCCCTTGGGGAGTATGATGAAAGGCACAGCCCTATAACTGCTCCAGGTGCATTTCCTCCCTCCTCGCACCATGTGCATAAATTCCCAACTAATTTTGTGCAGCTTCAGGGCCCATAACTCCTGTGTCCTCCCTCCCTGGGGACCCTGGCTAGGAACTTCTGCTTTAACAGTCTCCCCCATGCCAGGGATAATGTGGCCTGTCGTGCTGCCCTGGGACGGGAAGCTGGGTGTCTCGCCCCCCAGGCTGTGCTCTTTCTGCCCTTCCCTGCTGCCTTCTGAAGGTCCCATCAGGTGGTTGGCGGCGGGCTGGGTGCCATGACAACTGCTCATTCTTCCCACAAACTGTAGTCCCTGTGCCCTTCTGTGCCAGGCTGTGCTGGCCTCTGGGTACAGAAAGCACAAGACCCACGCCTGCCGGCAGGGCAGTCACACCTGTCAGCACTCAAAACTTGGGAGGCTGGGGTTGGGCAGGGGCGACGCAGGGCAGGGCTCCCAACCCCAATCTGCAGCGGGGGGTCAGCAGAGGGCGGTGTCTCTCTGGGAGGACTTTGCGAGTGGATCAGGGAGGAGGGGGCATCGCTGCAGCGGGACCCCAAGTGCAAGGGCTTGGAGGCTGTCAAGGGGGTCTGGCTGCCCAGTCTGAGCAAAGTGGTCATGGGAGTGTGTGGGATCCGGCGTGAGGCTGAGGACCCGTGGGGCAGAGGCCCTATGGGGCCTGGTGGGCCTGGGAGGGGGTGCGGGCCAGGACCACTTGGGAGTCATAGAAGGACGTGCAACAGCTCAGCCCTGGGGCTGGTTGTGCATTTCAGAACCCTCCCCCTGGCCGCTGCAGAGTAGGTGGGTGGGGACGGGAGCCCCTCAGGAGCTGGGCAGACTGGGGCCTTGGGCAGGCAGAGCGTGTCATCCTATCAGGAGTTTGCTGATCGCTCCCCGTCTGGACCTCAGGTGGACTTAGCCAGCTACCTGGAGACAAACCAGTGGTTAATGGAGGGGAAATTTCTGGAACTGGGAGAGGCCTCAGGCTCTCTGATTCTGTGGACTGACTCGAGTGGGAAGGGCCTTTCTTAAGGGATCTGGTCTTTGGAATTTGCCACCTGCTGTTGAACTATTCCCAGGCCTGCTGGCTGCCCATCTGCCCTAACACACACATACAGGCACACACACCTTCACACATGAGCACACACGTGCACAGCCTCAGGTATACAAGGTGCATGGTGGTTACACACAGAGGTCTCCTCTCCCTCAGCACACACACGCAGACTAGACGCCATCCTGCCTGTACACCCTCTCCAGAGTTCAGAGACCCACATGCCCCCCATGTGAGCCCTGTGCACCTTCATAGCACCCTAGTTTCCTCTACTTGCACCCACTGGCTTGTCCCCCTCTTTCTTTGCACAGAGAGAAACTCACCCCCAACTTCCGGTTACCTTTCCTTCTCTTGCCCTCTCTGTCTCCTCCCTGCGAAAGCCCAGAACTGAGCCTCAAAGCACTGTCCCCTGAACTTTTCTGCAAAGGCCCCTGCATGCTGGCCTCACCCGCCTGGCCTCACCCACCTTCCCTTAGCCTAGGGCTCCCCAAGGTTGTGACTGTCCCAGGAGTTCCTGGATACCTAGGAAAGCCTTCCATCCCAGCCCTGAGGCTTGGAGCCCAGCTGAGGAGCCAGGGGTCCTGGCTTTAGCTCCATCCAGCCTGTGTGACCTTCTCAACCTTCTGCTCCATGGCCTGGAAGGGGGAGCTGAGGCAGGGGCTCTGCATTCTCCAGGTGGAATTCTCAAATAGGTCCTGAGGCTCTGGTGTCCCTGAAGTGGTCTGGGGGCTAGGGAGGCGGGGTGGGGCTGGAGAGGCCCCTCCCCTTTCAACGGCAGCTCCTGGTGCTTACATCTGCATTTTATGTTAGGGTTCAGGCGACATTTAAAGAAAAAAAAAATTAAGTCTTTTTTTTTAAAGATTTATTTATTATGCATACAAGAGCTGGGGTACAGGCCAGAGGTGCAGGAGGGTGAGAGGATTCACCAGAGACAGAGTGGGGAGCAGAACAGGCAGATTGACTGAAATACACTGCTGAGGGGAGCAGTGGGCGAGACAGGAGAGGTCTGCTGTGCCATGTGGGTAGCTCCCTGGCCTGCTGGGGATGGAACTCATGCTGCAGAGGCTGCAGATAGGTTCATAGTGCTGCATCTTAACCCCTTGCGCCGCCAGGGAGGCCCAAAACATTAACTCTTTATTGATTTTGTTTTCTGATTACAAAAAAAGATCTGACAACATACTTGTAGATCCTGGAGACCATAAAAGCCTTCTTCTCTTCCCTTCCCCCCAGGAGAGCACTGCAACTCTGGAGTATTGGCCCCCAGCCTTCTGGGGGCAGATTCCAACAAACTGTTATTTCTAAAAGTAGTCTCCTTCTCAAATAGCCTTGTACAGCTTGAATTTTTCATATTGTGAGGCAGCAATGTGCTTCGTTTTGTCGAATGGCTGCAGAGTGCTCTGTAGCGTAGACGTGCTCTATTTTATTTGCACATTTCTTTATCGATAAACATTTAGGCCATTTCCAATTTCCTTTTTACTCGTACCAACAATGCTGCTGTGAGCGCCCTTGAGTATTTGTACCGGTGCCTGTACTATCATTTCTGCAGGGGAGTCTCCTAGCAGTGGGATTACTAGGTGGTAGTGTGTGTGGGTTTAAATGTTATTCAGTGTTGCCAAATTACCCTTTCAAAGGCTGAATTAATGTCCTCCCAGCCCCCACCCCAGTAGTCTAGGTGGGCTCGTTTCCCTACATCCTTGCTAGTGCTGGTTGTTCTCAATCACTTAAATTTTTCCCAATCTGATGGGCAAGGAATGGTAGGGTGTTGTTTTCATTTGCACTTCCCTGGTTGCTGGTGAGATGGAACATCTTTTCATACCTTTATTGGCCAATTCGGTTTTTCCTCTGTGAATTTCTAAATCCCTGCCAACTTTTCTCTTTTTTTGTCTTTTTTCTTATTGACTTGTCGGGACTCTTTGTATATTAGTGGTCTTTTCTTTCAGTGTCTCACTTGCCTTCTAACTTAGTTTATAGTGTCTTTGGCTGTACAGATGTTTTATGAGTTTATATGGTTGGATTTATCAAATTTTTGCTTTATGGCTTCTGGATTTAATGTTTGGCATAGAAAGGCTTCCCCTACTGCATAAATTTCATTTCAAATAAGAATTTTATTGCTGAAAAATCTTTGTGAAACCCTGCTTTGTAGGTTCCTCCCCAGCTGTGTGTCTGCTCTTGGCAGCTGCAGCCATATCTGGGCGAGGGAGGGCTGCTTTGCCTGCCAGCTCATTTTCATATCTTTGCCTCTCCCTGTCTGGCTTTGGGGTTACTGTTGCTTTGTCTCTGTGTCCTCTGCTCTGCCCCTCTTTTCTGTGTTTCTCCTGTTTTCTCACCCCCAACTGGTTTCCCACCGGCAGTGGTGGCAATGTGCCCCCCTCATCTCCACCTGCTAGCCTCGCCCCAAGTCCTGTGGGCTGACCCAGAGCCGCTCCTGGCTCATTTATCTCTCTCAGAGAATTTTCCTCCGGGAACCTGAGGGCAGACGGAGCCAGTCCAGCTCCTTCCTCCACCAGGAAGCCTTCCTAGGTAGCTCCTTCCTCTACTTCCACAACCCTGAACCTGGCTTCTCTTTCTGTCCTCATTGGTCTTTCCTCGTCCCGCTTTCTCAGCACTGAGCAACCTGGGGTACAGCTGGCCATTTCTCAGGGTCTTAGTTTCCAAATGTGCTAAGTGGATCCTGGGAGATTATACCAGGTGCTAGGAGGCATGGCCCTTGTGGGGTATAGCAGAGCTGGTAGGTCTTGCAAGGTGTCCCTCCCCCAAATACTGCCGGTGAGGAGTTGTGTGCTGCCGACAAAGATGGGGACTCGAGTTCTGTGAGAGTGATGACAATGACGGTTCGCTCGTTCTCCGCCCCACCTAGGCCAGGGCAGAGCTGGCACCCACGGTAGGAAGAAGGAGTGATGGACACTAGTGAGCTAAGCCCAGGCAAGCGGCCTCGGGCTCCAGGCTTCTTTGGACTCCCTCTGTGCAGCAAGGCACTTTCCTCATGGAGCCTCACTTCTTGGGGCTGGGGTGCTGCCAGGGTCTCCTCCCCGTGACCAGCGGGAGGTGGGGGATCCAGGTGTGCTCAGTCCTGCCCCACACTGGAGGCCTCCATGTAGGGGCTGTTGGGGCAAGGGGTGGGCTTTGGTCGAGGAGCAGGAGGAGGACAAATCAGGGAAACCTGGGGGTCTCTGCAGCATGGCCCGGAAACAACCCAAATCTCCGCATAATCTTTCCCGTGCTCCTGTGGCCCCCGGACTTCTGTCCCAGCACCTTCCCTCTGACCAAGGTGGCCTGTCTCCAATCTGAGCTGCTGGTGGGCAGGAGCACTGTCTTCTACAGCTCTTTAGCCCAGTTGGCAAGCATGCAGTGGGCACCTACTGAATAGAATGAATGACTGTGTAACTGAATGACTGACTGAAAAGCCAGGGTGTCAGGTAGGGGCTCAGGTCTGGGGACGAGGGGATCTGGGTTCTGGGCTTGGCTCTCTGGCTGCCGTGTTGGGAGACCTCGACTCTCACTGGACGCATCTCCCCATCTGTACGATGGGCGCCGGCCTCTCAAGCTCTGTGTGTGTGTGTTGCTTGGCGCAGGCGCATGCCAACTCACACACACACTGGTACCATCTTCTTTGGCTACCGTGTGCACCTACTGGGTGCCAGCCCCCTGCATTTCTGGACTCATGTGGGCGGCATCTTGGAGTAACTGTTTTCTGTGGTTGTCTCGCATTCCCTGGGGAATGTGCTAATTCTGTTAAATACATAGGCATCTCATTCCCAGAGATCCCTGGGCTCCACCGAGGGGGCAGGGAGGAGGCTGTCACCTCTGCTGTGGTGCCACTACCCCCCTTGGCTGAGGCCGGCAGCGGGGGCTTCTGTCCTTCCTGGGACACGTGTCCGGGAGAGCTCCCAGCTCCCAGCGTGTCTCCTCGCCTGCCCCAAATCATTGTCATGCTCTGCCTGTGGTCTCATTTCCATAGCAACTCCTTGTGATGCCACTGAGGAGAGTGGGAGCTTGAGGAAGGTGTGGGGAGAAGGGAATAGGAGGCCCATTCATTATCTTAGAACCTGGCAGCTGGGGGCTTGGAGTGGTCCCGTGGGCTGCTGGCCCTGCCAGCTCAGGTAGCACTGGGCCCAGGGCTGCCAGCCCAGTGAACTGGAGGCTTGCCAGGGACAGGGCTGCCTGGCTGGCCAGCACCTGGTTGGTTTGTGCCAATCTACCGGAAGCCAGGTTGAGCCGCCACTGAGGACACTCCCACCTGGCAGGGTCTGGCTGGGAGGACCGCAGCCCAAGGAGCTGCCTGGACTCTGGCTACCCTGCTGGCGTAGGCTGGCACCACTGCATCCTGTCCTAGGTCAGCAGCCATTGGAGACACCTGGGGACTGGCAGTAGGGGATTCAGCTGGGGCTGCAGAACTGTGGCCTGGACAGGCCATCTTACTGGTTCTGCACTGTTGGCAGCTTGGGAGGGCCAAGGAGGGGCCTGGAATCTGCTCAGTGCCCATTTTCCTGCCTCCTTCTTGGAGGAGAACTTTGCAACCCATGTGGTTAGACGCCAACTCACCGCGTTTCCCTTTCACCATCACATCGTAGCCACTCTGGGCACCACCTGCTCTCCTGCTTTTCTTTTTTTTAAATTTTTTTTTTTTTTAAATAGAGGCAAGTTTTATTTATTTATTTGTTTGTTTGTTTGTTTTGTTTATACATGCACTGGGTACAGTCAGAAGCGCGGGAGGGTGAGAGAATTCACCAGAGCCAGAGCGGGGAGCAAAGCAGGCAGAAGGACCGAAGTACACTGCTGAGGGGAGCAGCGGGCGGCAGGAGAGGTCTGCACGCCATGTGGGACCCTCCTCCGGTGGCCGGGGAGCAGCCGGGGATTGAACCGGCGCTGTACAGGCCGTGGGCAGCTTCGCAACCCAGCGCTCAACCGCTGCGCCACCGGGGAGGCCCTCTCCTGCTTTTCTTAATCCTTCCCTTTGTGTTGACTCACGACGCAAGGTAGATTACTCTGTGCTCCCCAAGCCACATATCGTTGAAATCACAGCTCTGGTGTGCCTGTCATTTTTTTCAATACACAGAAAAACAAACACATACCTGCAAATATAAGAATGTGTGTCTGCTGGAATCCCCGGTGCACCCCCTGTGGCTCTGTGTGCCACACTTTGAGGACCACTGAGGCATTGGAACCTCTTCCAACAGCTCAGAAGGGGACTCAGCTCTTTATCTGACAGGCCTAGAGAGTGAGGAAGGTTTGCCCAGGGCCACACACTCCCCAGAGTGGGGAGTGTGGCTGCCTGCTCAGACTTGCAGCTGAGGTCGGTTTGAGGCCAAGGAGACAGGATCCCACCCCCCCCACTGCCCCCTCCCCCCTGGGCCCTCTCTTGTCGTGGAGGCTGGGGGGTGGGTCCTGTGTTGCCCTGGGAGAATAACTGAGCAAAGAATAAGCCAGGAGAGTCAGGGGAAGTAGCTGTGGGGATTCGGGGAGCCTGGAGGAAGAGACCCAGGCCCGGGCCTGGTGCTCTGTGTACCCCTTCTCAGCGGCCAGACCACGCTGCCTCCGGGGCCTGGAAGACGGGCTCCCCCTGTGCTGGCTGCAGAGCTGCTGTGCGCTGGGCCCCAGCTAGGCTCCGTGTCCCTTCTCCCTTTTTACTTGGCAGCATTCCTGGCGGGAGGGGCGGTCTCCCGCCTCAGAGAGGAAGGAGGGGAGACTCACAGAATTGACTTTCCCCAGGTCACAGAGCCAGTGGGAGAGGGAAGGTCGTCAGAAGTCAGGAACCCCAAATCCCATCATTCCCCAGAACCCCAGCAGCCCCACCTAGTGGTGTGTGTGTGCGTGTGTGCGTGCGCGCGCATGCCAGTGAGCGGGAGCTTGTGCATGAGTGTGTGAGTGCTAGTGTGTGAATGTCCGCTAGTAAATGCATGTGTGTACATGCAGAGTGCGTGTATGTGTGATTTGCATTTGTTGCCCAACGGGGGTCACGCCCCTGTGGGTCCACGGCCGCCGGTGCTCCCCAGAGCTGCCCACCCCTGCTCTGGCCGACAGCCCTCTCCTCTTCCTCCCACAGCCTCCTGCACGACAGCCCCCGAGGACAGCTCTGGTGTCCATGAGCAGAGAGGGTGACTGAGCCAAGCCCAGGCTGAGCCCTGGCCCAGCTACGTGCCCTCACCCTGCCCACCCTGAGGTAAGAAGTCATCTGGGCTGCTGGGCAGAGATAGGGTGGTGTGGGCCTGGGGCCACGGGTGCGGGGTCCCTGAGGGGAGAGGCTAGAGGGAGGCCGCTGCGGGGTGTTTTTCTGGTGGCGACCTTCCCACCTGTGTTCTCATACCAGCCAAGTCCCGGTGGCCTGAGGTGGCAGCACCCACCCCTGCCAGCCCTTGGTATGGTGCGGCTCTGGTGGCTAGCTCAGCTGCCCGGGCGCGCCTCAGAGGGTCTGGTTTCTTGGCTGCACCCTCAGTTGGTTCCCATGTGGTGTGAGAGGTCTCCAGTGATGAGTGGAAGACTCTGTCCTTGGTTCTGTCACTTTGTTGACCGAAGGTGTCATGTGACTCCAGGTAGGGAGGGAGTGGGAATGTGTGAACTGAGTTGATAAGGTCCAAGAAACTGTCAAGAGGCTGGCGCTGTCTCTGATGTGTGGAGTTTAATGGGGCTGCAAGCCACAGTCAGCATGTGGGTCCAGGCACCTCCAGGGCAGGATGAGGCTCACCCCTCAGGTGTGCGCGCGTGTGTGTGTGTGTGTGTGTGTGTGTGTGTGTGTGTGAGAGAGAGAGAGAGAGAGAGAGAGAAAGTACTGGCAATCAGGTGACCTTAGCTCTGTGTGAGCAGCACAGATGGCCCCTTGGACTCTATCACTAGGAGCAGGATGCCCAGAATGTGGGAGGTTACAGGCCCTCCCACTCTGTGCCCTATGAGAAGGAACATGGAGAAACTATATTTAGCCCTGAAGAAGGGGAATATGGGATGGAGGGGGGGAGACTGGGTTGCTATCCTGCTTGACTACCTCTGGACTGGCTTGTGCCCTTGGACGAGTATGTGGGCCAATCCCCTATACTCGTCAGGTGATGTGATCCACAAGAGGTCTTTGCTAAATAGAAGGAGCGCTGGGGGTGGGGGCTGGCTGGGCTGCAGGCTGAACTGCCATCTTCTAGAATCTTCAGAGGAAAAAGACCTAGCGACTCAGTGGGGCATTGGGCCTTGAACACCTTCTCCTAAAGAATTAGGTGACAACGGTGTAGTGGCTGAGGCTCAGCCAACACTGTCCTCCCAACCAGGACGCTGAGTGGCTGGATTTCGTTCCCCAGCACTAGGCCTCATTTTGAAGTCCAGTTATCGCCATCAGATTATTCCTGCTAGTCATTTTGTCCTAGATGGTGGAATGAGCAGCTCATTAGCCCTTCTGGTTTAACCTGTAATTGCTTCTGGGGGATGGGGAGACAAGGTGTGGTTGGAGTTGTCTGGAGGTGCTGGAGGACCCCACCCTCACTGGGAGGCCTCCACTGCCTCCCTGCCACCCAGGTGGATGTCACTGTGGTGCGGGGAAGCTCAGTAGGCGGGAGCAGAGGCTAGCTGGCAGCGGAGGGCCCCTCTCGGCGGGAGGCCGGGGGGGCTGGATGAGGGATTCTTGGGCTGAGCCTTGAAGGCTGCAAGCGTCTTTGAGCAGTCTTTGAAAATGTTCTATTTTTCTGATTATAAAAGGGAAAACACGTGTCTCTGTTGAAAATTGTGAACGCTTGGGTGTTTTGCCTGTCAGTCTTTTACAAAATATGTATTTTACATAATTGGGAGCAAAACTGTACTTACTGTTTTCTAACCTGCTGTTTGTGCTTAATACTATACCGAGATCATTCCTTATCATTAAATACTCCTCTGTGATGTGATTTTAATGGCAGCATAATGTTTCCAACCTGTGTGTGCCGGGGCATGTTGAGCCAATGCTCTGCTGTATATTTTGATGGTTCCCAGCGGTTGCCATTATGAGTAATGCTGACTAGGAGCACGGAGCAGGACCATGCGCGGAGGCTTAGAGTGGGCAGAGGGTTTGGGGTTGGGGGCGGGTCCAGCCTGAGCGAAGGTATAGAGGTAGAGATTTGCAGGTATTTGGGATCACTGTGCCCTAGCAGGGAGCAGGGCTGGTCACAGGAGACTTGGAGACCACACTAAGGAGCTGAGACTTGACAAAGCTCTGCACTTTGGGAGGCTCAGAAGTGTTCCTGCCTCTTTACCTGCTCCTTCCGTGCTCCTGTGCAGTCAGCACGGCGGCGGGGAGGTGGCAGATGGGGAGACTGGGGAAGGGGCAGGCAAAGCTGGTGTTCCCAGATGCACAGCCCTGCTTCTTGCTCACTGCAGTCCTTTGCAGGCAATCACTCTCCC
>NW_023601978.1:0-15606 GCF_014898055.3 Talpa occidentalis
AAATCCAATTCGACATCTTTATATCAATCCTTCAAAACAAAAGGGATGCTCTTATTTTCAGAATGTACATGCATTTTCAGAGCAGTTCCTGGCGGATAGCGAGGGCATCGCATAAAGACCACATTGGTCACATATTAACATACGTATGGTCACTGCATTTAGTGGTACCCATAGGAGCACGGTTGGGTCTCTGCACTCTTTCTTCTTCCACGGGCCTCACCTGGTTATGGCCCTGTGCTCCTCCTAGGGTAACATGGTAACAGGCTCCTGCGGCTGCTGCCAGATGGTTTGCTCAGTGGTTTCGGGTGGTGGTTGGCTTCTTGGCTATGTTGGTGGACTGGAACTGGAGGGGCAAGCTCCCGATGCCATTCTTTTGTTCCTCTGGATTGCAGCCCTGTGGACACGCTGCCAGGCAATGTTCCACTCCAAACAGGAGGCTTGCAGCCAGGTTCAGCCTGCACTCAAGTTCATGCACACACCCTGCCACATCCCTGAAGAGATTTCTAATTTTGTGGTACAGTTGTAACCCATTTCTAACACATCAGTACACTAATGCACACCCATAGCATTTTTTAAAAAATTTTATTTATTTGTGCATACAAGAGCTGGGGTGTAGGCCAGAGGTGCGGGGTGTAAAAGGATTCACCAGAGATGGAGTGGGGAGCAGAATAGGTGGATCTACTGAAATACATTGCAGAGGGAGCAGCAAGTGAAACAGGAGAGGTCTGCTGAGCCATGTGGGTCAGCTCCCTGGCCAGGGATTGAATTCAGGCCTTCACAGTGGTAGCAATGAGACTTAACCCCTAGGCCACCAGGGAGGTCCCCAGCATTTTTTGTCCTTTTACCTGTGTCACTGTGGGATTTCTTAAGCTAGCCACTACTACAGTTAAGGCGTCGCTGTGGAATATAGCTCATAGAATTATGTGAAATCTATGGTGGGCAAAAACCTTTGATAGTAGGAAAACATAAAATTAGATTAAAAATCATGTTCTGCCACCTGTTGGGTGTTTGATTTTTTAAAAACGTTTTAAGTTAATCTTGTAGGCAATGAGTATTTTGAGATCCTTTTGTATGGGGGTTCTTGTTGGTTTGTTTTTTGCAGTCACAGAAGTGCATTCTGGGTAAATGAGAGGAAAAGGAAGAGGACAGAGGGAAATATTTACTTGAAAGAATATGGAGATGTGCAAAGACAAAAAAGAAAGGAGAAAATCAGACTTCTGAAAGGAAAGGAAAAGGGCATTTCTGAGACTTGAAAAATTAATTGCTATTTTCTTTAACTTGGGTATTGTGAATAATACTGAGATGAACATAGGAGTGTGTGAATTTTTTTGTATTAGTGTTTCCATATTCTTTCATAATTAAAATACCTAGTAGTGGTATTGCTGGGTCATATGGTATTTCCATTTTATATTTTTAAGGATGCTCCATATCATTTCCCGTGGAGTCTAACCAGTTCACATTGCCACCAATAGTGAGTGGATGGGTATTTCTTTTTCTCCATATCTTCAGCAACATTTGTTGTTTCTTCTTTTTGATGGAGGCCATTCTCACAGGGGTGAGGTCAAGTGTCATTGTAGCTTAAATACCCATTTCTCTTGTAATAAGTGAGATTGATTATTTAAAATATCCAAAGGACCTCCCTGGTGGCACAGGGGGTTAGGACACAACCTATGAAACAATCCGCAGCCTCTGAAGCACGAGTTCGATCCCCAGCAGGCCAGGGAGCAACCCACATGGCGCAGCAGACCTCTCCTAATTCGTCCGCTGCTCCCCTCCGCAGTGTACTTCAATCAATCTGCCTGTTCTGTTCCCCACTCTGTCTCTGGTGAATTCTCTCACCTCCCACGGCTCTGGCCTGTACCCCAGCTCTTGTATGCATAAATAAATATATCTTTAAAAAAATAAAAAATTATAAAATATCCAAATCATGGAACCAACCTAAATGCCCCATAATAGGCAACTGGATAAAGAATTGTGAAATATATATTTAATGGAATACTACTCAGCTATTAAAAATGGCAATATTGCACTTTTGGGGACAAAATGGATAGATTTTGAGTTGATTATACTAAGTGAAATAAGTCAGAAAGTGAAAGACAGATGCCAGACAGTTTCATTCATTTGAGGAATTTAAATAACCAAAGAAAACAAATTGACAATGGAAAGCAAGAATAATTCAGACTCAAAAATGCACTGGTTACCTGCGAAGATGGGACTGTGGGAGGCGAAAGAAGGAAACAGGCTGGGGTCTCCCCGGTGGCGTAGCGGTTGAGCGCTGGGTTACGAGGCTGCCCGCAGCCTCTGCAGCATCGGGTCGATCCCCGGCTGCTCCCCGGCCACCGGAGGAGGGTCCCACATGGCGCGCAGACCTCTCCTGCCGCCCGCTGCTCCCCTCAGCAGTGTACTTCGGTCCTTCTGCCTGCTCTACTCCCCGCTCTGGCTCTGGTGAATTCTCTCACCCTCCCGCGCTTCTGACTATACCCAATGCTTGTATAAATAAATAAATAAATAAAATAAAATAAAAAAAGATTTAAAAAAAAAAAAAGAAGGAAACAGGCTAATGTCACTGGAGGTTTGGTGGAGCATGTGCAGGTATGGAGGTATGAAGTTGTTCTCGCCAAATTGTGTAGTTTTGTAAACTGGCAAATATTTTAAAGTTCTAGTCATTCAGCTTCTGCCGTGAATCAACACCCCAAATTTTCTGTCTCAGTATCATTCATGTCAACACTGAAATTCCTTGAGGAATAGGCTTCAATTGTTTACATTTCGCTTCCTCTCCCATCACCTGGGCTGTCTAGGGTTGGGAACCCCTTCACTGCAGGCCTAGATTTGTAGGAATGTGACAATTATGATACAAATTCAAGAAACCTTCACAAGAAGGAGCCATGGATCTCGAACAAACAGAAACAACAATCTCCCACTCTACCAGGAAATTGAGCGCCTGAGGTCATAGTTTGTTCTTCACAGACACGTAGTTAATGATAAGACCAGAAATAGAACATCACTTTCCGATCTGCTAGGACTTTCATTATTTCTTCCTCTCCACATCTGAGTATCCAGTCCCTTTTAAACCCCTCTTTCAGTGTAATAAAATGAGGGTTTACATGTCTCCTCAAAATGCAGTAAATGGGCTGATGTCAGAGAAATAAATTAATAAGTTACATGCTCTTCTTTATGACCATAAAGATAAATGTCACACAAATATCCTGAGGATGAATAGTTGCCACAATGCTGAAAAAGCCTTTGTATTCACCTGTGGACAACCAAAACCAATACAAAGGAAAGCTACCTCTTATCTCGGGCTTCTGACAGTTTTAATGATGATGTCAAATGCATTTTTGGGCATATTTTTTTTTCCCCTAGGTTATTTGTGCTGTGAAGTGCTCTGTCTTGTGAAAATGTCAGAGTACTGCCTTTCAGTGGTTGCCATTTTTCATTTGGCTGCACTGGAACAGTGTAAATGTTCTGCTGAAAATGTTCAAGTTCAGCAAGGCACATTAAATTGTTTTTAACATTACTATTATTGTGAAGACCTGCAACCAGCATACCTGAAGCCATGTTCAAGTTCCGTCCTTGAACTGATTTAGATTTACATGGTGAGGGTGGAATAGAGCACACTTTTAGTTCAGGAATATCCTCTGGCCACCTCAATGCTACAAGTGGCTTGAATGTGAATGTCCCAAGTCTTTTCTTGGCCACCACCCTGAAGTTTCTCACAGTACTTACCACTGTATTTTGATTGTTTTTTTAGTAGCATATATGACAAAATGTAATTATAAGTTTGTTAAGAGAGGCAGTAGGTGATCAAAGCTTGGACTAGGTTCAAAATCTTAGTTCCACTATTTGTACTTGTTGCCTTTGCATACAAATACCTAATCTGGGCCTTCCTGGTGGTGCAGGAGTTAAAGACAGCACTATCAAGTAATGCTAGCCACTGTAACACCATTCTGACCCTGGGCCAGGGAGCAACCCACATGGCACAGCAGACCTCTCCTGCTTTGCCTGCTGCTCCCCTCAGAAATGCATTCCAGTAGATCTGCCTGTTCTGCTCCTCAGTCTCTCTGGTGAATCCTCTCACCACCTTGAACCTCTGGCTTACACCACAGTTCTTGTATGCATAAATAAATAAATCTTAAAAAAAATACCTAACCTCCCTGAGTCTAAGTTTCTTTAATTGTGAAATGTACAACAGTGTGACCCAGGTGATACAGATGTTGTGAGAATAAATTGAGATAACGTTTGCAAAACATTTCCAGAGGTGCTTTGTCATGGTGAAAATTTTGTGTTTTTTATAGTTATGATTAATGTACTGTCTATGTCAATTTTCTCTCCCTCTGCATTAAACTAGGAGTTCTATGAGTGCGGGAACCCCATCTAGTCTCTCCCCCAATGAGTATCCAGTGAAGAAAGTGCCTCTCACATAGTGGAGGATCAAGCAACATTTGTAGTTGAATAGATGGACAGATGAATGAATGGGCCAATTTTTAAATTTACCAAATGCTTTCACAACTGTTGTCACATTTGAGAGGATTGCTGTAAGATGAGCTAGTCCTATTCCCATTTTATTTGTTAGAAAACTGAAATTTAAAGACACTGAGTGATTTGTTCAAGAGTAGATTTAAAATGTAAATCCCGGACTTGAACTCAGGTCTTCAGAACTTAGGTAAGAATTGAAGAGATCTGAAAATCTGTGAGCTGGTCCTCAGAGAGTGAGAAATGAAGACTGTAGAAAGTACTAGATTGTGGAGTCTTTAGCAGGAGACAAGATCACACGGTTGTGTGCTTTTCTCCAGATACTTTCAGTTGTTCTGGTAAGGACAGAGATTTAGGTTTAACCAGGGCTGGGATTTTTCCAAGTAAATGTGGTGAATGGGGAGGGAATGTGAGGGAATTTAATTTGGGGGTTTGGAATCCAAGCCTGGTAGAAGAAAGTGAGGGCAATGAAGTGGATTTTGCTGCCAAAGAACTCTCAGAAAAGGCTACAGACTTCCTATCACTTGACACTTTTGTTGAGACCAAGGATACACATCCCCCCAAACAGGGGGGACTTCAGCTGGTTAAAGCCTGAAGAAGCGCTTCCTTCTACAGTTAAGACTAGTTGCTGCCTAGTTCCCAGCCTGTCCCCATGAGGTTATTAGCACACATCCCTGGTCTTTGAGCAAAAGGAAGAAAAGGAAGATGCTCAAGCATCTGTCTGTCTCCCTTGGAGCAGGGAACCCTCACTGCTCCCAGACAGCTGATGGTGAGTGAGTCAGTGGCATATGGAGCCAGGGAGTCCCCTAGGCGGAGAATCCTCAGAAGGGGTGAATGCTGGGAGCAATCAACTCCCCATGAGTGCCACCCTGGCCTACTTTTCAGTATAGTCTCCAAGTTTTCATTCTCGCAGGTAGAGATGGGTTTTCGTGCCGTGGGTCAGAGCGCAGGAGCTGAGCATCTGCTCTCCAGCAATTCGGAGCTGCGATCTCAGACTGACCCAAGCAGCATCCCAGGGGGTAGTAGTGTCTAGCTCCTCAGGCTCACTGCTGCAGAATCCAGGGGTGCGTCCCCTTTTTCCGATTCTTGACGTCAGTCTGTGACACCCGCGAAGATTCGCAAGGGCGGTGGAGAGCAGAAGGCGAGTGGCAGGGAGGGGAAGCCATTGCAGCAGCAACTTGGAGGAGAGCTGGACGTCTCTCCAGGAGAAAACCAGAGAGCGGGAGGCAGAGTTGGGGAGGCGGAGGACCCGCCAGCCGGGGAGGCGCAGGGTTACTGCAAAGAGGGGCGGGGAGAGACGGGGGCGCTGCATGCAGCGCGCTGGCTCCAGCGGTGCCCGCGGGGAATGTGACAGCAGCTGCGCCCGGCGCTTGCGGCTGGAGGAAGCAGCTCGCCTCCGCTGCGCGGTGCACACCTCGCCCGGGCTAGGACGCAGCCCCGGGCAGGCGGCAGGGATGTCGGCGAAAGAGAGGCCAAAGGTAAAGTGATCAAGGACAGCGTCACCCTCCTGCCCTGCTTTTATTTCGTCGAGGTGAGTTGGCCCAGCGCCTTGGCATAATGCAGATCCGCCGGGGCACCTCTGGAGAGGATTTGGGTCTCTTGGAGGCGCGGGGACTTTACCAGGAGGGTTCCCGCTGCTGTCCCCAAATGCCCGGCCTCTCCCAGCTCCCCCCTTCTCTGCCCAGGTTTTTCAGAACCCCCTCACCCCCGCCCCCGAGTGTGACTGTGAGTGCCTGCCAACCCAGGGCGATGATCACTAGAGGTGTTGCTCGGGGTGGCCT
Source organism: Talpa occidentalis (assembly GCF_014898055.3). NCBI lineage: Eukaryota > Metazoa > Chordata > Mammalia > Eulipotyphla > Talpidae > Talpa > Talpa occidentalis. Next base: position 6,255 of record NW_023601978.1, read on the forward strand.
GCGGGGAAAGAGGTACCTGTGTGAGTGTGTGTGGGGGGCTAGATCCCAGGCCCTCCTGTTGTGCTTGTGTGCAGTGTCTGTGCCCCAGAGGGGCCATGATGCCTCTATTTCAGAATTGGTGTCTTCAGTCTTGGAGTGCATATTTAGAACTCTGTAAGATTTTGGTGAGGAATGGGGGATGTTTACATCGTATTAGAATTATCGATTCCTTCTCTCACTAAAGAAACCCAAAAGCCAGCTGACCATGCAAGACCATACAATAACAACAAAAACCTTGCCCTATTATAATTACTATGGTGCTCACATCTGCTTCTAAAATTAGCTCTGCACATCTAGGCATGGATTTATCAGTCTTTTTCCATAGTTAACAAAAATTATAGATCTACACCTATATATCCATATACATAAGTACATACATACATACATACATATGCTTATGTATGTATTTATAATATAGAATATATAATGCTTTCAACATTAGTGACATCATCTGATTTTACATGATTTGTACAAGTACACTTATTCTATGCCGAATGGTGTTACAGATAAGCAATTAACATGCAGATTATTCATAATGACCCTCCAACTTACTGAAATGCAGTATGTAAGGGAGGAACAGTTTATGGGAGGGTTATAAAGATTGACAGGTACAATGATTCCATGCACTGTGGGCCATTGCATTAGGAAGACATTTTTAAGCAAGAGGTTTATTAAATCATAGGTAGAGAAGAGATGTTTTGGAAAGGTTTTGTGAAACCATATGGTTTTAGGCATGAAACTGTGTTCTTTTTAATTAGAGCTTGGTTACATAAAGAATTATAAGACTGTTGCTAAATTATAAATATCCTTCCTTGGCTGTCTTTTCAGTCAAATATGGAGGTTAAGCACTTCCAAGTACAGATAGCAGATTCTGTATTTGATAACTGTGAGGCTTATCTGTGTGGAGGGATAGTCACCGCCTTAATCTGGGGGAAGGGACATTGTCAGATTGCTCTTGTAGATAACAGTACATGTGTAAGTTTCTCTTAGGTGTTACAGATTTTTTTAAATGGTTTCAGCTTTAAGAAAGATGTATGTGACACAGAGAAATGATGGGCAACTCCCATGGCCCATAGAAAAGGAAAAAAAGTCCTGTTTATTTAGAGCAATTAATTGATTATCATATTTTTGCCCTTATTTTATAAAGGATGTTGAAATCATGGTTTAGGTAATTTTGTTGCCAGATTATAAAGAGTTTATTAAAAAAATGTGGGTAGCAAAAGATTCTGTGATGAAAAGGGTAAAGGAAAAGTAAGATGGGATATAGGACTTCAAGTTAAATCCAATCAGCTACTTGTCGCACCTTGGCTTTGAACAGAAGCATTTTCCTTCATGTCTAGATCTATTACACCTCTTAAGGAGAAATCAGTTAATTGCTGGGATTCACCTCCAGGAAGGAGCAACTTGAGGTCAGCTAGAAATGAATACATAGGGATTGCAGCTCTATGACTTCAAGGAAAATACTTTCATGAAAGAGGAAGCAAACCAGAGAATTAAGGACATTCCCATAAGGAATCTGTGTACACTTTCGAGGTACCTTTAGCAGGAGTGCATGCCCCTTAACCTAGCATTTTAAAAGTAAAAAGACCTCATAATACATTTGAAATGTGTCTCTAGGAAAAAACACAAGACATGTGCTACTTATTTTCCATGAAAGAAAATAACCCAAATTCATTACATTCAATTTGACCCACTTAGATGCACTCTACCAACTCCTTAGCAGGGCAAGCTAAAGAACAATTACTTGAAGACAATTCATGGAGTTTGAATGAACATTTATGATATTATGTCTTGGGGGTAACGGACTTGAAAGGGACACAGAATTGGACTGCAAATTATCTCTATGAGATGTAAATGCCTGATAAACCACTAAAGAGCCTCTGAAAATAGGAGAAGACATTAGTACACAATTATTTACATTGTTGACAGAATGCTCTACTGATTTCCTTTGGAATGACTAATTTTGTTGCTGGTGAGAATGAAGTTTCATCTCCTATGGTAGATGATTAAATATAACATGAATTTATGTCAGTAAAGTACTTTAGAGTAATGACATTTTGCTTTGCAACATAGATTCCCAAGACCTTAGTAATTAATATGGAAAGGTGAAGCATGAGTGAATCTCCTTCCATCACATATCAGTCAAAGCACATATTTCAAGCCTCCTCTGTGACTTCAGACAATAATTTAAGTAACAAAAAGAAATAGAAAGAACAGATCTTGAGGAGAAAACAGTCTTTGGTCATCAGGTCAGTGACACTTCTAAAGTCAGTAACTTAAACTGCCTTTCTTCAGGAATTCATTCTGATTTAAATTGCTATTCATGAGAGGCTGATATGAGAAATTTTAACTGGCAAACTGAAGGGGAAGCAGCTTTCATTAAGATCAGAGGGACTGAAATGAAGTCAGACTGAATTATAGCAGAAAAATGGCAGCACAATCTATGGGGAAAACATGGGCCCAACTCAGATGACCTGGTTCAAATCCACCTTTGCCATCCTCTACTTGATATTTTCTCCTCCATATATAGTAGAAATTAGATACATAATAATTTAGATACATGTAAACATAATTTCATATACATTCATATATAATAAAAAATTAAGACATATATCTTAGAATATATTATGAGGTTAAAGCATAGAAGACACCAAGAATCATGCCTTAGAAAATACCTGAGATATGTTAGTTCCTCTTCTCTCTTATAACTGTCCTCGACCTAAATTGATTTATTTACTTCTGGGTTAGTCTTAAGGGATCAAGTCCTATAAGATCTAGCTTGAGAGTTCCCATTGTTCAGAAGAAGCCACCTCTTCCCTAATTTCCAGAAGTGTCTTGAGTTCTATTGAACTGTCCTGAAAAGGAAGAGAATATAGTCAAAAGGAGAATATAGTCTGAAGCACTTAATAGGTACTAAAAATAAAACAAAATGCTTTACACAAATCATCTCATCTATTTGCAAAGATTCTTGTTAAGAAAGAAGGTGTGATTATCCATGTTTCAAAGGCTGAACTGAAAGAAGTTAAACAACTTTCCCAAGTTTACAAAGCAAGATAAGAAGCAGGTGTTCACTATGGAGAGCTGTGTGGAGATTTCTGGACCTACTAAACATAGAGCTTCCATATGATCCAGCAATTCCACTCCTAGGTATTTACCCAAAGGACACAGAAACATCAATTCCAAAGAGCACCTGCACTCCTATGTTTATAGCAGCACTGTTTACAATAGCTAAGCTTTGGAAACAACCCAAATGCCCAAAAATAGATGACTGGATCAGAGATGTGGTACATATATACCATGGAATATTACTCAGCATTCAAAAAAGATAAACACATGCAATTTGCAGCAACATGGATGGCACTGGAAGGGATCATGCTCAGCGAAATAAGCCAAAAAGAAAAGAAAAATACCGGATGGTCTCACTCATAAAGGAATCTAAAAACTTAAATAAGGGACCAGGAAAATGAATATAAGAAAGTGAAAATCAAAATCAACAAAAAAAAACTATGAACAGAACACTTTTTGGGGGGTGGGGGCGGGAGGGGAAGGATTGGGGTCAGAATGGGCGTTTGCAATGTAGGGGAATATAAAAATAAAATTTAATAAAAAAAAAAAAAAAAAAAAAAAAAAAAAAAAGAAGCAGGTGTTAACTCAGAGCAGAAGCTCTTACACTGCAATAACTGTCTCTCTCAGCTTGTTGAAAGAATATTCACGTTGGCAGAGTAACTTCCTCTTGTTTGCTACTGTAACCTAAGGTAAGGGCATATTGACAAAAGATGAAACAGATTTTCCTGTCAGCAGGCCAGCTTTCTCAGCTGAGTTCCTCCTTCAGACACAAAGAGTTGGCGGACCGTGTACTTATCCCACATGGATTCACTAGTTATCAGAAAATGTCTCCTCAACCAGCTCCCATGAATCAATGTTGGGAAAGAGTTGGGCAACCCAGGTGCAGAGTATCAGGTATCTCTAATTATATGCTGCAGGCACCAGACTGAGGTATTTGGCCACTAAAATCAAATAATCTCATCCCAGTTCACCACCAACTTTAATGTTAAGCAAACATTAATTTATGGATAGAATTATTTTTTTCATCTTTGATTTATGCTGCCAGTTGTCTGCTGATGAAAGGGCTGCTGGTGGACAGTAATTAAATATAGCGGTATTATATGGTGATTTGAGAAATACATGATTACTTTCAATACTACCTTACTTTAAGAACAACTTTAAAAATTCAGTTTTGCAATATTCTACATGGGAAAAGACAGGTCAAGCTGTGACTAGAACACTCCAACAAGCAAGTCCAAGGTCTATCAGGTTAAGCATAAAAGCAGATAAAAGGAATGTTCCATCCAAGAAAATGTTTCTCTTGCCTTTAAAGTTCCAAAGCTCTCTCCAAGCAATGAATATATCACTTACAGTGGCAGCTGCTGCCAGTAAGTCATCTACAATTAGAAAAAGGTCTTTCAAGCTTAATAACCCAATATCATGTATGAAAAGTGTGGTTGTCGGGGTGTCTAATGCCTTTCCAAAGCATTATGTTTCCATCTGTGCTTAAAATCACCATTTTGTATTCAATAGTCAAAAGATATAAGGTTCACATCAATACAGTATGTAATATAAGCAAAATGATAATTTACCTTTTAGCTAAAAAGACCAATTCTTAATAAAAGGGAAAGAAATAATTTTCTATTTTTTAAAAAAAAAAAGATTTATTTATTTATTTATGCATAGAAGAACAGGGGAGTAGGCCAGAGGTGCAGGGGGTGAGAGAATTCACCACAGATTAGGGAGCCGAATAGGGGAATCCACTGAAATATACTGCTAAGGGAAACAGCCACACCATATGTGGGTTAGCTTCCTGGCCTGGGATCATACTCAGGCCATAGGGGTGATAGCACAGAGACTTAACCCCTAAACTACCAGGGAGGCCCCTAGAAATTATTTTCATGTAAACATCCTTTTTATAACATACACTGACATTATTAACGCAATGCTTAATTATGAAGTAGAAGAGCTATGTTTGATCTATGTACAAAGATATTTTTATAGGACTACTGATACAGATTGAAATTTCTTATTTCACAAGCACGCGCGCGTACACACACACACACACACGCCTGCACAATCACAAGGGGGAGTGATAATATCATCTCTTCCTCCAGTAAATACACAATAACAGTATCTGAAGCACCACAGATTCAAAATATTAGAAAGTATATGGAAACTTTTCACTTACTCAAACTGTTTTACTTAATAATGGATGTGTTTCAGGATTTTGTTAATGCAGGTTAAATGTTATAGGGTCAATAATAGGCAGTGTGTTCAGGAGTAGAAGGTGTTTCTGCTGCCCTCCTCTGCACAGTAATTCAAAAAGCCTTTGTCTGAGTAAAGATGCCCTAGTTATTTCAGTTTCAACATTCAATTTTTGTTTTCTTCCTACTGGATAGTGTCCATAGATGCTTAATCATAGCAAAGATTCATTCATAAGATTGTATTTGATCTCATGTTCCTGTGAAAATAATATAACTCATTTGATGTCTTCATCAAGAAATATAGCTAGTTTATTTTCTTCTACGTAAACTTTAGCATCAGTAGGCAGCACAGAATTTTAACATTTTCACATTACATGTACCAAAATGTGGCTGTTGATGTTTTCCCTTTTGTAGATGGCAGAGAGTTTGCTCTAAGAAGTTCTCTAAATCCTGCCAACAGAGATGAGCTGACAAATAATTCCTCTTTTTTTAGAGTCACAGTGCACAAAGTCTTTTGATGAAAAAGAAAAAAAAAGGAAACCGAAAAGATAATGGAACTCTATGTTTTAAAGAGATTAAGTAAGGATATTTTCACAAATACCAAGACAAGTACTGAACACAGAACCTGCTATTAGGGAATTCTCTACCATTGTTAGGTGTCATCATTATAGTACCTCCATGGCCAAGTTGCTCAAAATATTCTTTGTCCTACTTTTCTCTAACAGGGAAAAAATATGTGCCTTCTACTACCCTCAAAGGGATACTATTACTATTGTAAATAATAAAATAATAATAATAAAGGGCCTCCCTGGTGGCGCAAGGGGTTAAGCATAGCACTGTGAAGCTATCTGCAGCCTCTGCAGCATGAGTTCGATACCCGGCTGGCCAGGCAGCTACTCACATGGCACAGCAGATCTCTCCTGCCTTGCCCGCTGCTCCCTCAGAAGTGTATTTCAGTCAGTCTGCCTGTTCTGTTCTTCGCTTTGTCCTTGGTGAATCCTCTCACCCCCCGTACCTCTGGCCTGTATCCCAGTTCTTGTATGCATAAATACATAAATCTTTAAAAAATAGTAATTAAAAAAAATAGTCCATCTTAAATCTTTATGTGACAGATCCTGTGCATACATTTACTTTAATTCTAAGGATAATCTAGAAGTGTAATATTGATTGTATTAATTCAGTACCCAAGAAGGTATTATTATCTTTATTTTTCAAATCAGCAAATAGTAACTCTTTCTGCGAACAACAGCAATTAGGTGAAGGTGTCGGGATTTGTGTGTTTTTCCATTATGCTCTTGTGTTAATAGAACACTCTAGATCAAGTGAGCTTCTAAGATTTATTTATTTATTTATGCATACAAGAGGTGGGGTGTAGGACCCAGAAGTGTGGGGGTGGGGGGTGAGAGGATTCACCAGGGACAGAGTGGGGAGCAGAACAGGTGGATTGACTGAAATACACTCCTGAGGGGACCAGCAGGCGAGACAGTAGATGTCTGCTGCACCCTGTGGGTCAGTTGCTGGCTGGAGATCGACCTCTTGCTGCAGTGGTTGCTGATAGCTTGATAGTGCTGAGACCTAACTCCTTGCACCACCAGGGAGGTCCTCATATGTACTTATAGTAACCCTTAATGGGAAATGGAATGCAAAGACCTCCTCTGCTGTAACTTGGCTGCTTCGTGGTATCTGAAGGCACACACTTGGAAGATGTCTGGTAGGGGCTCCATCTGAATTGTAAAATAGTTTTTCTGTTCATTCAGCTACTGAACTTGGCTGTGTTAGTGCTATCCATTTCTGAGATACAATAAAGGATTTAATTCTGACATGGATTAAATGAGAGATGAGCTGGCAGATCTTTTTTCCTCTTCCAAAGTCACAATGCAAAGTCTTTTGATGAAAAAGAAAGAGGAAATAGAGAAGATAATAGTGTCAGGACACAATGACTGTCTACCTTGGGGACTTGTGTTGCGAAAGCCCACAGCCACACAGGAGTGTCCTGTGGAGACTGAACGAAGTTGGAGTAAAAGAGAAGAGATAGAACTGAAATAACGTGGAGGGCTCTGAGAATGATAGAGCTGGAGGAAAGAATTTCAAAGATAACAGAAGCAGAGAGTCCAGGCCAGGTCAGATTAGAAGAGAAAGGGCTAGAAAATAGAAGGTAGGGAGCCTCCCTGGTGGCCTAGGGGTTGTCTCAGTGCTACCACCATGATGGCCCTCCCAGTGGTATGTATTAGGTCCCAGCCAGGGAGCCATCCACCTTTTGTGCAGCAGACCTCTCCTGTCTTGCCCACTATTCCCCTCAGCAGTGTATTTCAGCAGATCTGCCTTTCTGCTCCCCACTCTGGCTCTGGTGAATCCTCTAAGCCCCATCCCTCATGCCTCTGGCCTATACCCCAGTTCTTCCACACAAAATAAATAAATAAAATCTTAAAAAAAAAAAGAAAATAGAAAGTATGAGTGAATGCATGTGAGGGTAACAGGTATCTAATCTGTGAGCAAACCAAGAGACTCTTGGGCATTTAGGTTACCTAAATAGGTTGTTTAATAAAAAGGATTGGAAGCACAATTATTACATTTATGTTGGGAGTGTATTACTAATATTACTCTCAGATTTTCTCCATATATATATATATATATATATATATATGTATGATTTTCTCCATACACAGGCTATTTCTCAAGCAAACTCTCAGGAAAAATTATACAATTATAGAATTGTCTGATAAAATCATGTACTTCAAGAACATCTGGTTTAATTCTATCTTCTATGACAAAAGAGAAACTGTAACTTGAAAAGGTTAACTGAGTTGTGTAAATACACACTGTGGTTAATATCAGATCAGTAATAGGACCTAAATCTCCTGACTCCTGTTCTAGTGCTCGCTCCTAATTATTACTATTTCTAGAATTCCTTATATTAGAAAGTTTCCCCCTGGATTATAACACTTCGAATGGAGGTCATTCTACTTGTGCATGTGAACAAATTGTGCTAGCTTTTTAAAAGTTATGTGTAAATATCTAGGGTACATATTACTTGACACTACCACATTGTATTAAACAACATGTTAAAACAATTATGAATGGAGCTTCTACTTTTCCAAATTGTTAGACTCTTTGTAAAGCATGGTTATAGCTAAAGATCAGAAGATCAGAAGTGATGTTTTTTTCTTTTTTCTTACCTAATTGGCCATCTATAATTTTACAGTTACTTCCCTTGACGTAAGTTCTCTGACAGACTAAAGAGAGAGGAAATATTGAAAGAAGTAAGAATATAATTTATACACCACCAATAACAAAATCACTAAATTTCCAATATATACATGAATGTAACATTTCACATGCATGATCTCATGTGAACCATTCAAAATATAATTGAGGAGTAAATATTTACAAATTAAGAAACTGAGATTCATGGAGTTGCAAGAATTTTTGCAAACTCAAGTAGTGCTAATTCTCCCATTTGGTTACAAAAAAAATAGTTTATATTTAAACTGTGCAATGTCTAATTATGACCACTGGTGCTCAAGTGCGTATGGTTGTCTTGAATTAGTTAGCTGAGAAACATGCTTCTAGAAACTATGGATTGGAGCAATTTCCTGATGGTCAGGAGCATTTTGGAATGTGATCACTAATGACAGAAATGCTAATTTTGACACAATTAATGTTGAGATGTTTTCCTGTAATTAGACACTGAATCAATTGCCCCTTATATCCACTACTATTTGGTTGTTTTTAATCACAAAACATTTATGTTCATGAACATAAGGAGGATAATTGCTTTTTTATTTGTTGTACCAAAATGGCTTCTGCCCACTCTTCTAAAACTGACATTAGACCATGTAGTATAAATTAAACAGAGAAACACAGGTAATGGAAATCAATGTATTTTGAGGAAAATGCCAGCAAGGTATTAGTATGTTTGACACACTGTTGTTTCTGTGGGAACAATGGAAATATGTGTAGATATGTTGTCTATGATTTAATGTTCACAAAAAAGATTGTGTGTTGGTAAAGCTGCATCTAATAAAGTCCTAATCATGCTTCAGAAATTGGGTTCTCATGGA
>NW_023601979.1:0-15584 GCF_014898055.3 Talpa occidentalis
ACTCAAACTTCTCCACAGCCTTTTACTTGGTCTCATTCCCCATGATTATCGTTTTTCTCCAATCCATCCTACAGACTTGTCACCAGATCAAGCTCACTGACACTCTTTGGATGCTGTTGGTTCCATTCTCCCAAACTTGCAAAACTTTCCAGTGTCATGAAGCAAAATCCAAACCATTTAACCTTTCCTTGAGGGTCCTATAACCTGGGCTCAAGAATTCCACTTTTCAAATACCGTATGCTTTTTTTTTTTTAAGATTGATTTATTTATGCATACAAGAACTGGGGTACAGGTCAGAGGCTCAGGGGGTGAGAGGATTCATCAGAGACAGAGTGGGGAACAGAACAGGCAGACTGACTGAAATACACTGCTGAGGGGAGCAGCGGGCAAGACAGGAGAGGTCTGCTGCACCATGTGGGTTGCTCCCTGGCCAGCAGAGCAACTTGCCCTGCAGAGGCTGCGGATAGTTTCACAATGCTGTGCTTAACCCCTTGTACCACCAGGGAGGCCCTCAAATACCATATTCTTAGACCAGATGGAACTTAGACCCTTCCCCTCTCTCTTGCTATCTTTTTCACTTAAATGTGAGACCTCCCTTGACCATCTTTTCCCTGGTCTCTTACTGGAGGTCATCTCTGGCTACTCTAAAATCCCTGTCACTCTTTTGCCCTCATAACTTTTTACAGTTCCTACTTAATTTTATAATTAGATTGACTTGTACACCATTTATTTGTCCCTGTACAATGTAAGCTCCTTGAAGGCAAAGCCTATCACTGAATGGGCTTTATAACCCCATGATGTACTTTGTAGATAGTCCTCAATTGAGTAAGTAGGTGCACACTGGGGTACCACTTTGAATTTTTAATTAGGCATGTTGAAAAATTATTAACTTCAACTGTAATGAGTAATGCTATGGTCCAGTGAGAGTCTTTATTATTAAGCCTTTGAAATCTTTTCTTGGTAAGTACAGGCTGGCAGGTCTTCAGTCTTTGCAAGATCAGGACTTCTACAGTCATTACCTCCCTTCTGTGCACTAGGTATTATCCATCAGTGTCTTCAGTGACTGTAATGACTATTACCCAAAAAATTGGGGAATGTTCTCATTCAGGACCAGGAGGTCTTTTCCTCTGCATTCCCTAACAAACTTCTTTAAATGCTTTATTGAAAGAAAAACATTTCACAAGTTTCAAACATCAAAGAGGATAAACATTTATATGCATAATGCAAAGTCTTCTTCCTATCCTTTTTCTCTTTTTGCTCAGGTCTCAGTACATCCTCAAACAGATATTATTGCATTCGATTCCCGTATATCTTCCCAAACAAGTTTTCATGTCATGTTTCATAAAAGCAAATATGAATGAACTGTTTGTGCATTACGCCACTGGGCCAATAATAAACACACTATTCTATATGTGTGTTTTTTTACTTAAAAATGTATCTTGAGGTCTTCCCAGAGCAACATGTAGTGTGTATCTTATTGCATTGAGTGAAAATACACCATTATAATGGGTTGTCAGATTTTTTCTTGAAAAACATAAGAAAAAATAAAAAATAACATGACTTTCCAAACACCCAATATGTTTAAAGAGTTCCTTATAGAGAGATCATTTGTTTCTAAAACTTGCTACTACAATCTATGCCATAATAAATAAACTTGCATGTGTATCATGGTCATGTATGTGAACATCATGTATGTGATATGTATCCCAAGAAGTGGAGTGGATTGCTCACAGAGTATGTGCTTGATAATTTAGACAATTCAAAACTGACCTCCAGAGAAATTGCTGCATTTTACACTTTCACCAGCAGTGAATGAGTTTCTATGCTTGCAGGCTTGCCAGCGAACGTGTTTTGTAAGTTGGATTTTGATCAAGTTGATGCTTAAAAATGGTATCTCTGCTGGAATAGGGAAGCTTCTATTCTGCTGGAATAGGGAATTTGCATACCAATATTGGTTTAGGGACTATGCTAATTTTCCCTATCATTTCAATTGTTGGCATATGGGCTGCTGAAGTGAGCACTCAGTTTACCTGTGATATGCCTTTCAATTACTGTGAGTAAAACCAATGTGTTTTCATACATTCAAGAGCCATTTGCTGATTCTACATTTTCTCATAAAAGCTCTTCATTAATTGTCCACGTTTCTAGTTCATTTTTTTTTTCCATGAATTTTTTGGAATTTCTTATTGTTTAAGGAGATAAGCTGTGATGTAACTTGCAGGTATTTTCCTCATCTTATCATTCATCTTTTGATGCTAATTATGGTGATTTATACAATGGAGAGGTATTTTTGTTGGTCTGTTTCTTTTTTATGGATCTGAAATTTGAGTCATAAAAACACTTTTTCCACCTTAAGATTACAGAACAGTTCTCTTAAATCTAAATCGTAGTTTTCATGGATTAACTTGCTTATATTTAAATATATGAATCATTTAGAACTTGTTCTAGTATGAATCTAAAAGTGTATGTGTAGCAAAAATCACTTATTTATTAGGCAACTTTATCCCTACACCTCTGAGATAACTTTATCAAGTACTACTTTTTATGCCCAAAATCTGTTTTTGGAATTTCTATTCTGTTCTGTTGGACTGTGTATTCAAGTGCCAATATACCCTTTTAATTACTGAAGTTTGTAATGTTTTACTATTTAAGAGAGCTAATAACTCTCTACTGCTCTTTTTCAAGACTTTTTTCTTGAGTCAGTAGTGGATTTTGGAAATAAATTAACTTTTTTAATTAACTTAGTGAAAGTTAACATATTTATGAAGCTAAAAATCTCCGTCAACACATTAAACTAGTGTTCTTTTGTCAGAAGTCTATTAAACATACCTTTATACTTTTGTTATTAGTAAATATCTCATTTTTTTTTCTTTTTTTTCTTTTTCTTCTATTAGAGTATAAATTTCTAGTACTAGAAAATTTTTCATCATGACTTCAAGTCAGTTGAGTCTATGTATGAAAGTTTTTGCTTTAATTACATCATTTTATCCTGCTAGGTCTCTAAGTCTCTTCTTGATTGTGGAGAAACTTGTTAATTTCATTGGATTCCACCCAATATAACTTTATCCATTCATATAATTTGCAGATAAGGCTGTTTTAAAATTTATAGCTCTTTTCCCCCCCTATTTTCTCATTGCATTGGCTATAAAAATGTTAAATAATAATAATGGTAATGGTTTTCCTTTTCTTGTTCTTGACTTTAAGAGAATTTCATGTTTCCTCAGAAAGTGCCACACTAGGTTTTTGGTGAGATAGCTTTTGGAGTAAAATAGAAATATCTTCCTTTTTTAAAAAACAGATTTATCTATTTCTCCCTTATAAATTACATTTTATCAAAGAAGATCATTTATTTTACTAATGCCCTTTTAGAATCTATAGTGATGAATATGATTGTTATGCCCAAATATTTTAAGATTATGAACTTTGAAAGTACATTTCCACCTTTGCATTTTGAGAATAAAGAGTACAGAAATCTAAATATATTTTGCTGGATTTTGCTTGATAACATTCTATCCAGAAATTTGTAATGAATATTCATTTTTGACATTTACCTCTAGTTTTCTTTTTGGTACAATTTATTATAAGTATTGGTGCCAATTTTGTTCTTTTTCCATAGAACTTTCAAGTTTTCCTTTTCATTTCATGCTCTTGTAACAGTTTAATTAGAATTGGAATTATCTGCTCTTTGATTCTGTAGAAATTGTCTATGGAAATTAATCTTACACTAGCAACTTTCAGTGACATGCCTGACAAAACTTTTATTTCTTTTATGGAAATTGTTTTTCTTTTTAATGCTGTTGTCTTCCACAGTTGATCTTGATAAAATAATTTTTCAATGATTTTGCAAAGAGGAAAACAAAATTATTATTATGTCTATAAATTTTCTTTTTCATTTCACATTAACTCTTTGCTTAACATCTTTGGGTTTTTGTAATTATGCTTTTCTCTCTAAATTTGTTCAATCAGCAATGTTTAATGGTTTTGTTCTGGTTCCTCTTCTCTTACATTTTCCTGTAGTTTTTTCTCTTGTGTTTCTGCCCATTGTTGGATTTCTTTGGTGCTTTCTTATATGTCTAAATCCTTTCTTTCAATAGGCTATTTCCCCCATCACATAGTCTAATTGACCATCCACATACTACTGACTGCTTAGTATTGATCATTGAAATTCTACCTCTTAGTTATAAGTATATATCATCCCTTTGATTTTCATAAATCAATACAATTAAATATATCTTGGTTCCCTTCCTTCACAGTGAATGCCCCGATCTCTACCTTGTTGCACGATCCAAGTGCAACATCTCTGATACTGTACTCTTACTCTTACTCTCTACACCTATGAAGTCAGAGAATATTTTTAATTATCCCCGTTAAGTATCACTTTAATGTTATTTCTTTTACTGTTATAACCCTATTCTAAGCCACCATCATGTCCTGCTTAAACATGGCAATAAACTTTTAAGCCATTCCATGCTACACTTTGTGTCTTCAAGATTCTTCATATGAAGGGCCTCCCTGGGGGCTTAAGGGTTAAGGCTCAGAGCTTTCACCACTACAGCCTGAGTTCCAGCCCAAACCAGGGAGCTAACCCACATGGTGCAGCAGACCTCTCCTGTCTTGCCCATTGCTCCCCTATGGGGGGGAAAAAAAGGTTCTTCATATAGAAAACCTGAATGATCCTATAATAGCTCTCTCTCTTTCTTTTTTTTAAGATTTATTTATTCATGCATACAAGAACCGGGGCGCAGGCCAGATGCGCAGTAGGGTGAGAGGATTCACCAGAGACAGAGTGGGGAGCAGAACAGCAGACTGGCTGAAATCACCTGCTGAGGGGAGCAGTGGGCAAGACAGGAGAGGTCTGCTGTGCCGTGTGGAACTCTCACCGGCCGGCCGGGATCGAACCAGCGCTGCAGAGGCTGTGACAGCTTCACAGCCCTGTGCTCAATGCCAGTGCCACCAGGGGAGACCCTAATATCTCTCTTTTGCTTAAGTACACTGTAGCTTATCATTGCTGTTCACAGAAAACTGTAATTCTTCCCATGGCCCTGCAGCATGTAAATGATGCAAACCCTGCAGCCCACTCTCACCCTAAGCCACTCTACTCTTGTTTCTTACTGCAGCCAATGCATTAGTCTTTACACAAAGGTGACATCTGCACATGATTGCTGTCACCTCTGCCTGAAAAAATTCACCCCTACTGTTCTTTCATTACTAATTCCTTCTCATCCTTTGGGGTTTGTTTTCAAAATCTGGTTCTCAGAGAATTTTCTCTTTCTGGATCATTTTTTTCTCTGTATGCTAGCTGTTACAATGGAAGAAGTAATTGGGTGTTTAGTTATTTAGTGTTTTGTTTTTTTTTTCTCCATACTGAAATGCAGCTTTTGGATTGGAAACCTATCTAGTTTACAACCTAGTCACCAGAAACTAGAAAGGCCCACTAAGCAGCTCATAACCATAACCAGAAAGGAAAAATATCAAGAAAAACATACTAAACAAACTTAGAAACCATACTAAACATACTTAAACAAGTTATTATCTCACTCTAAATGAAAACAGGAATTCTAGCATAGTTATAATAATATTAATCAATAGGTTAAGCAGTTCAAAACACAAATGTAAATTTAACGTTTCCTCTTAGTGAAAAAAATGAATGCTTATTTAATAATTGTTATTAGTACAGTAGTCTAAACATCTGGAAATGTCAACAAAGATTCCTAAATTACATTTATACCAAAATAAACACTCCATGAATGTATTTTAAATTTAAATGTATCATTGTATAACATCATAAAGTCACAGAAGAAAATACACACACATATTTACACACATATACATAAAATATACATACATATTTCTGATCTCAGTCTGAATACAGCCTCTAAAGTTTGACAAGGACACAAAAGCACAGAGAATGATCTGTGAATTAAATCAAATAAAAGTAAAACATTCTTAGTAAACGAGTAATTTATTTAAAATGTTGTCTACAACAGAAGGAAAAGTGAGCTCTAATATATGTGACATGAAACAGTTTATCATCCTGGCATATTATAATGTCCTTACTATTATCTAAAGAATCTTGGTGCGGGGAAGGAGAGCTTGGGTGAGGGTGGAGAAGACTCTGGCACTTTGGTGGTAGGAAAACTATGATCACTTCAATTGAGGAGAGAAGTCCCATATTGTGAAAAAATAAACGAGGATGTTTCACGGTAAATGAATAAATAAAACAAATGCTTCACTTAAAGAAAAGGTAATGGTTTCTAAGAATCAAATCACAAAATATTAAATACAAACCTGTATGACAATTTTTGACTGCTTTAATAACAATGGTAATGAAAATGAAAAAGGGATATTAATTGGAAGATGATGATTAAAAGGATGGTAACATGTAAAAGCAGTTAATATATGGGGAAATAGACATTCTCATACCATGATGATGGGGTATAGATTAAATAATGTCTGCAGAGGGCAACTTATCCCTATGAGGTAAAAGTCTTTGGAATGGCCATACCCTTTACTCAGTCATTACTTTTCTCGAAATTCAACCTAAGGAAATGTGCAGTGAAATGTCACTGGATGTGTTTGACTTGTTGCCACTTCATTGCAACCTGAGGAAGCAAATGGCAAATGACATAGCTACATACATTGGCCTCTTACATAGTTATATTCCATTTTACTTGTTTGCTTTTTTTTGTCTGGTTTTTATCCACGATGATATTTTTGTGTATTTTAGAAATCACTGTTTGTAAATATAAATGCTTTCTGAAACAAGGTTAATGCTAACACACACACATACATACCATTGATATCTGAAGTTTGAATTTTAACAGCGGCCCTATATGTAGAAAGCATTCCATAATTTCTAATTAAATCAAACTTATTCATACAGGAATTACATGAACTGAATCTGTATGACCCACTTCTCAGGGATCTTTGCCTTTCCATGAAATAAATCTTTTCATTTTTGCCCAAGCTCATTCCTAGAAGCTCTGATCATGATATGCTTACTTAATTGATTTGGATATGCTCACAAGTTGTGTATATTGATTTGCTTCATTTTTCAGAAACTGTCTCTATTGGAGGATCCAAAATAGAGTTGGCAAGAGTTATTTATACAGCCCTCTGGATGAGTTCAGTCCACCTGTTCTGAAAACCACCTGCACACAAGCACCTTTCACTTGCAGAGGTAAATATAGAATAACATGTACATTAGCAGATTCTTCATCTTTCTTTTAATTTTCAACTAAAGCAATTTCAGAATTAGAATCATCATCTCTGTTGTCAAGCATTAACCTGACAGGCCATGTGACAGCTGTGCTTCTCAACCATTTTCCCAAGATCCTGAAGTGACTATGGCATACCAATCTGAAATTTTTATATGAAAATTTTATATTTGATTTGGTTTATAGATTTTATAATTCCTAGGATAAGTAAACAAACATTAACTTATAAAGGTAAAAATCGCAAACAAGGGCCTCCCTAGAGGCACAGGGGGTTAAGTCTCAGCAATATCAAGCTATCGCCAGCCACTGCAGCATGAGTTTGATCCCCGGCCAGGGAGCTGACCCACATGATGCAGCAGACCTCTCTGATCTCACCTGCTGCTCCCCTCAGCAGTGTATTTCAGTAGATCTGCCTGTTCTGCTCCCCACTCTGTCTCTGACTCCTGCAGATCTGGCCTACACCACTGCATACAGTTCTTGTATGCACAAGTGATAATAATAATAATGCAAACAAAATTTAATATATAATTAATGTGATACAAAAGTATATGCAAAACATTGTATGAAATGTTTTGATTTTGTACAGAGTGAGGTTTTAAATATATGTGTCATTGTTTTGCTTTGGAAAAAAGTTTTATTGTTTTAGCTACACAAAGTACAATTTGGTAATTAGACACATACTTTCTTAGCTGTAAAATGTTGCAAATACATGTCATTGAAAATTAAAGCCAAGGATGTTACTGCTCCATAGGCCTACAGAAGTTTGTTTACCAGAAATTAAATATTTTTCTGTAATTAAGCTATAAATGAAACAAGAAATTTCCTTATGTCCTAAGGCCATCATGAGGCAAATATTTCAGGCAGAGGATGTTCTTGCAGTGCCAGTTAAGAAATTTCTCACACCTCGGTTTGAGTATCTTTTAGAATAACTTTCAAAGTAGTTATTGACCATTTTAATTTTTTAAATAAATTTCTTGGTTAAAATTTAAATGAAATTATTAGTTAACTCTACAGTATGACAAACTGAATAGACCAAACTGAATGCCACCACAATAAAAATAAAAATTATAATTAGATTACTAAGAACAGTTAGGTACCTTTATCATTTAGCATTTATCACTCTAGAAAGCTGTAGGGAGGACCCTCAAAACACAAAATGGGTCTACCTTATAATCCAACAATCCCACTGCTAGTATTCTACCCAAAGGACACAAAACACTAATTCAAAAGGAAACCTGCACTCCTGTGTTTATTGCAGCACTATTTATAATAGCTAAGCCAGGAAAACGACTAAATGCCCCCAAACAGATGAATGGATCAAGAATATGTGGCATATACACACAATGAAATACTACTCAGCTATCAAAAGGGATAAACTCTTACTAGTTGGTGCAACTTAGATGGAACTGGAAGATATTCTGCTAAGTGAAATAAGTCAGAAAGAAAGAAAAAATATTGAACAGTTTCACTTACAGGTATAGCATAGGAAAACCAAACAAAGAGTCAGGTAAAACAGACAAAACTTGCAAGCTGATGATAGACTTGAGGCAAACAGCAGGGGAGGATAAGGAGAAGTATCTAAACAGGAGAAGGAAGAGCACAAGGGATTGTGGTGATGGTTCATGAGTGCTGTGGTGGTGAGAGAACTTCAGGGACTACACCTGAAAGTAGAATAATATAAGAAAATAAATTATAATTTTAATTAAAATACTTAGAAATAAAATAAAACAATTCCTTACTTTTGAAAATAAAAAAGATGGGACATTTATTATGGAACTCTAGTAATTAGAAGTTTGAAACTAGTGCTGGGAAAGATCACAATTAACCATTAAGGTTGAAGAGTGTACAAAAGACTCCCTATTACAATGGGAGATTATATATGACAGAAGCAACATATGCAGAAAATGTGTGAGTTTTTCAATTACTGCCAATGACTCAAGTGACTGTTCATAAAGGTAAACACCCCAATAGAAAAAAAATCCTCAGTAGACGAAAGCTCTCAGTGTACAAAGCAAAATTCTAAGGCATTCAGAAGAAAACAAAGGAGCCACATGTATTTATGACTTCAGGATTTGTTGGAATTTCTTTTAAAAGATAAAATAATAAAGGAAAAGGTGGATAGTTTTGAGCACATTTAAAATTAACAAACATTTATATGCAAAAAAACCACAGAGAAAAGTATATGACAAACTAAACCAGAAATTATTTACAACCTAGTACTTGGCAAAGGATAAATATCTATCCAAGAGAATCTACAAAGAAGTGGTAGAAATCACTGACTAAGACAATCTAATAGATAAAATACTCAACAGATGTGATCAGATAAAAGCAAAATAATCAGGGCCTCCCTGGTGGTGCAAGGGGTTAAGCACCGCACCATGAAGCAATCCATAGTCTCTGCAGCACGAGTTCGATCCCCAGCCACCCAGGGAGGAAACTCACATGGTGAAGCAGACCTCTCCTCTCTCGCCCGCTGCTCCCCTCAGCAGTGTATCTCAGTCAGTCTGCCTGTTCTGTTCCCCACTCTGTCTCTGGTGAGTTCTCTCACTCCCCTACATCTCTGGCCTGTACTCCAGCTCTTGTATGCATAGATAAATATACCTTAAAAAAAGTCAAATAATCATATGGAAATAGTCCTCCTTATAAAGAAAGAAGTTGTGAATTTCAAAGTTGATAATATATCATAGTACATCATTCTCATTCTATCATATTTACATGATACCTCTATTTTAGTTAAATTGTTTTGACTATTCAAGGTCTTTTGTGGTTCCATTTAAATTTCAGTAAATTTACTCTATTTCTTAGAAGAGTCCATTGTAACTGATAGAGATTGCACTGAATCTATCTACTGCTTTTGGAAATGTCACATGTTTTAAGCATTATGATTCTAAGTGTATTTGAGGATAGAGGACACCTAGTATTTGTCTGGCGTGAAGCGGTACTCCTTTGCATAAAATGGGAATATTTAGTAAATTCAAAGATACACACATCTGTTCTACCCCATAAATTCTACCTTTAGATCAGTTCATCTCTCTAGACTCGAGGAAATCTACCACATGTGTACAAGGGGTGTGTCTATAGAAGTTTACCTGAAGCTTTCTTTATAGTAGCAACATATTGAAATTAACCTTATTGCCCATAAGCAGAAAATGAATTTAAAAATTTAAGTTTCAACACAATGCAGGATACTGAATAGACACTGAATATATTCATATCAAATTTTCTAAACTTTAATAAATAACTAGAATCTAAGGTAGACTCACATAATAGAATGGTACTCAGTAGGTAAAATTAATGAGTAGAATCCTGTGAATATATGTATATGTATCTTAAAGACAATATGGAATGTGTGTGTGGGGGGGGGGAAGCAATTTACACAAGTTTTTCCCCTGTGTTGGTAAACACTGAAAATATCCAAATCTGTATCATATGTTAATGAAAACCCATAGGTGTAATGAATATATAAAAAATCATACATAAAAATAAGTGTCAACTACCTAAGAACAGTTCTGACCTCTGGTAGGGGAAATGAGGAATTACATCAATAATAATACAAATATAGTTACAACTCCATAATTAATGAATTTCTTAATGAAAAAAATCTGAAACAAATATGTCAAAACATTAATGCTCATTATATCTGATAATTAGTCTTTGATTTATAAATGTTTTCAAGCATTTAACAATGAAAACGGGCAGATATGTTTTATTTATTAAAACTACAAATGTTAAATAGCTGATATATTTTAATGTTAATTATTTT
This sequence comes from Talpa occidentalis, assembly GCF_014898055.3. Taxonomy (NCBI): domain Eukaryota; kingdom Metazoa; phylum Chordata; class Mammalia; order Eulipotyphla; family Talpidae; genus Talpa; species Talpa occidentalis. The sequence continues at coordinate 10,981 of NW_023601979.1, forward strand.
CTAGGTAATGCTTCTTGTGAAGCTACTCTAAATGTTTTTAAAGTCTAATTAAAACTTTTTAATTAGACAATTTTTTTCTTTCCAATTTTGATTGTTAGGCTTGACTTCCATTTGCCCTGTAATCATTATCAAAATTTAGTTTTAGAAATCATCTCATCAACTAATTCATAGTATGGCATGTAAAAACTAATTAGATTTAATTTGTTATCTCTTCCAGTATTATTTGCACCTCATAAAAGGAAGCACAAATTTGATTTACTTCAAAGGAATGGCAGGTATTAGCAGAGGGGATAGCATTTTTTTTGATAGTGTAATTAATGTAGAACAAACGATGTCACATTTATACTATTTCAGTATATCTTGGAATGAAATACTCTGTATTTTGAAGGAGGGAAAAAGCAGCATCTCAAATACCTTAGGACTGTAGTTAAAATGTATAAATCACTTTATACAAAAGAGGACCGTCAGATTCACATTTCAAAAAATAAAATTGGTAATTGATTGTTGGGGTTAAAGTACATACAAATTTTTCACACAAGCAAACTAAGCTATTACCATGGACACAAAATTGATGGGCTTGAGAGAGATTTGCTGAGAGCAGAGTTGCTAGAGGTTTCAATCATTTCTTTAATAGTAGAAATGTTTTTTTAGAGTGAGTCACCTAATTCATTTAATCTCTTCATTCACATTCTAAATGTATATAGGATCACAATCCTAACTTTAGGAACTACAAAATATTACATGATACCTATTGTCTGGTAAAAATACACAGTTCAAAGGCTAATTTATTTTTTATTACTTAATTTGTATTCCTGACTTTATGATTAAATTTATAATATCCCTTTTTTCTAAGTTTTAATTCAAATATTTTTAAATGTAAGGGAAAAGATAAATTCATAGTCAATGATATTTGATGAATTTGCTGTTTCTCTCACTGTTCAGATTTCTCTCCACTCCCATCCTTTTGTTTATTAACTATTGGGGTGTTAAGGAGCACATGACTATAACTTTGGATAGGATTAAGATTAGGGTTTAGCGCCTCCAACCCTCCCAAAATGTTACCCTTCACTTCCTAAGAATAAGAGTGTTATCTTACATAGTTAAAATAACATTCATATATATATATATAAAGTATTTCATATTCAATGATTGAGTTAATCAACTTAAAAAAATTTTCCTATCTCACCTAAACATTTTATCCATATAAAATGTTCATAAGTCTTGTTTGGAAAATGAATTAAGGTTGATTTATTTTAAGTGTTTTTAAATTTTTACTTTTACTTAAATCTTTTTTTAAGATTTTTACTCTTTCTTGATCAAGTTTACAGAAGGCCATTTGCTCCAGTTCTTCATGCGTTCTAGTGATTTTGACTGTGCTACTCACATTTTATAAAGGGAGGCCAAGTTATCTGATATTGACCATTGAGATACTTTCTGTAAGAGTATGTGGGCCTCTGGTCAATGCTTATAGTCTACCACCTTCAGTGTCCCTCTCTCTTTTCTTTTTCTCCTCTCTTGTCTTTTGCTCTCTCTTCTCACTCCTCTTTCTCTCTCATTGTTCTCGATTTGAGTTCCAGTTAGCCATGATCAGTACAGTGCAGGTTACTTGAAAGACAGTTTCATTACAGGGATATTCTCCCTGTTACAGGGATGTTCTGTCATGCCTAAAGGTGCCAGATAGAGTGATCTTTGGAGCAGAGCTGCAAACAGTTCTCAACAGTACAGGAAGAGAGAACATGGTCAGCTCTAGGTCCATTTCTGGCCTGCCCTGTGGTGACTTTTGGCACTGTGGAAATCTCTAGATCTTTCCTTGCCTTTTCTCCTGGCAGAAATATAAAATATTTAATGAGAGCATGATGTTCCTGCCCTAAATCTGGCTCCAAATTAGGAATCTGCTGCAATCATTGCCCCAGATTCCTTAGGGGAGAGCTGATTTTCAGGAATGGTGAACCTGGATGTCATATTTGTAGCTAAAATATTTAAATCCTTCCATCTTAATTGCTCCATTTCTGCCCTTCAAACAAGCCTGTAATAGAAGGTTAATGCACTGTCAGGGTATTCAAAATACATTTGTTTTGATTGTCACCTGAACCTTTCAGATTCTTAATTATTTTATTATCTCCTTTGCTTAGGTGCCAGATATATAAAGTATATAAATTAAAGGCTGTAGAGAAGCACTTTTCTACTCCTTTGCCCCCAATCCCATACATACACAGAAGTGTATATATATTCCATGCACATACACATTTACACACAGAAATTCATATATTGAAGGGCAGTGTGTAGAGTTTACTGTATGCAGTATTCATTAAGGGGGGGGGTCTTTGGGATCAACACCTATCTAACACTGTGAGGTGAAGGGAGCTAAATTGGGCAGGGAGAAAAGATGAGGTGCAGTTGTCAGTCAACAATGGCTTTGGTTGACCAGACACAGGACCCTGGAGCTCAATGATCTGTCATAGATGCTCCGTAGTGGGATGAAAGTCAAGCATGTGCAACCCTGTGTTTGAGTCATCAGAGCATAGACTCAGGAAAGTCAACCTCTTGGGTGAGTTCTCATCTTGTGGGAAAGCCTTAGCCCCAAAGTAACTGGCAGCTAAAGGGTTTCTGCTGACAAAATCCTGTCAACAGAGACAACATGTCCTTTTTGAAGAGATATTGAGACTGGCCAGATAGGACATACTGGGCAGCTTCAGAACAATGGAAAAATATTGCACCCTTGCCTAGCAGCACTGATAAATACTGGGTAAAACCTGTTAAAACCAAGATGGAAGACAGGCCCCATCTAACCTGACCCTTACCCTCATTATGCACTCATTCTAATATTAAAAAATCCACCCCAACACTATGACACTTCTGGAAATGCCCAAATAAGGCCAAAATGGGGGCAGCAACTCCATTCTGGTTAAAATACCTCCCCTTCCCCCCAAATCTTTGAATATTTCACCTCCTCATTAATTTTCCTTCCTTGAAGTCTGTAGAAAGTAAAACTATAACACATTTGGGTTCTCCTATCTGAGTATGCCCACACTCCTTTCTTCCATTTTTCAATAAAAATTTTCTCTTACTGACTTTTATTTGTCCTTGAATTTGTTCTCTGGGGCATCAAGAAAGTGGATAACAATTGGGTTGCAGTCACTCGACTTCCATCCGTGAGACATCCCCAAGTCCTTCCAACGATATAAATGATATATCTTCATGGCCACTGCAAATCAATACCATATTGTTTTACTTCACTGAGTAAAGATTAATGGGCTTTTTAGATGGTTTTTGTTTTTAAAAGACAGACTTAAATCAGATTTTGAAATGAAAATCTATTGCTTTAATTTGTTCATGGAATATTTAGTCTGCATTTCCAGAGAGATTAGACATTTATATATAAATAACTTCTTTTAATCTAATAACTGTAATCGAGGTTCACCATTTCTCATATGACCTGTTTGCCTCACTATTTCTTCTTTATTTTCTTTACTTTCTTTATAAAATATACCTCACCCACCCCAAATCAATAACAGATTGTCAATAAACTCCAGGAGAGTAATACTATCAGAGTCAGATTAATGTAGAACATAATAGGTCAGCTATCCTACAAACTTTGGAAACCACTTGTAGATTTCTTCATTATTGATGAACTTACACATTTGTATCAATTTCAATCTTGAAGTGAAATCACATTGCCCATTGCTCTCCACTTGCCCTATGTAGGGAACATCTGGATTCTTCTCAGAATGGTCAATCAAATTAACATGAAATAGTTTACTAGGATAAAAGGACACATTTAATTTTATACATCATGGGGAATCTACTTGGATATAGATTCTATATCCAATAGAGCTGAATTAGGGTATCTATCATGAAGTAGGATTGAGATAGAGATCTGGAGAGAACAGGGGAACTCACGGCATGGAAAGGGTGTCTTAAAGGATGGAAACCAGATACTGTGTAATGAACTGTTTTTCCTGCCACACAGATAAGTTCTCCAGTAGACAGCTCATTTTTGGTTAAAAAAATATATGCTAATTCTGGGTAATTATTTGAGGTAGTTAAGGGGCGGAAAAAGTTTCTCTTGAGCTTTTCTGAATACCTTGGAGAGACCTAACTTCACCTGCCATCATTTCCCTTGAATTTCCTGGTGGAATAGGGCAAATTTGGACTATCCTAGCCATCACCATTCTTATGAACCTACATAAATTAGAAAATAGAATCCAAGTTTCGACTTACATGCTGCACTTTAGTGGAAGGTGCAGTGCCACAGCAAGAAGAGTGAAAATCTAAGGATCTTGCAGCAGAAGGAAGAAAAAGCATCTGTTGAAGGAAAAGTCACAAGAACTTATAGCCAATTTCTTGGTCATTCTGAGTATCACTAGAGAAGCTTTCAGGGGAAGGTAAAAAGGAATTTATCTTCTTGATCTTTCCAATCTCCTGTTTCTTGCTGCCCAAGTTTGCCAAAGTGCATTAATTTCTCTACAAGAAATGTGTAACCCCTCTTAGTAGGCACTGAAAGGGTTTGTTCCCACTTACCACAGCACAGTGCCTCACCTGAATCTGGAAACTGTGAGTAGAACCAGAGTATCTTGAGTGCCAGGGACACAGTGGAGCTGTGT
>NW_023601980.1:0-15578 GCF_014898055.3 Talpa occidentalis
TAGGACAGTTTCATGCAAAAATACCATTTGAGTGGGCAAAAGCCTGGAGAAGAAAATCTGGGCTGTTTCTAAGGGCTTTTCTTAGGGAACAGAAAATGTCATCTCAAGGATACATTTACAGATTGGTATAGACTGAATAGTTGTAAGTCCCAATAATTCAAATGTTCAACCCTCATCCCCACTGTGATAGTGTAGGGACAGGACTGGACACAGGGCAGGTTTTCTGATCTAGCAGACGGGTAAAGGAGGAATCAGAGTCCTCAGTGGCTTTTTGCAGGTCTTTTATTGGGATTTAGCAGGTACATGGCAGCAGGAGTGCTGGGGGGCCGGGAGGCTGGCAGTCCTCCCAGCCCCCAGCAAATCTCCACTCTATCTGGGCTCTCTGGCATTCTCTCTCTCTCTCTCTCTCTCTCTCTCAGCTTCTGCTTCTCTGCTTCCTCTTTTCTGCTGGCATCCCCGTGATGCCGCCCTTAAAAGCCCCCAGTCTTAGCCCAGGTGAATCCCATCATACCTATGCCCACACCCTACTCCAGGTGCCTGCCATCAGGCATGCATTTCAGGACCGCAGGATCCATCATCTATCCTGATGGCGGGGAGGGCAGAAAAGCCTGACATTTTTCCTTACCCTACAGACAGTATTTGAGTTTTTACAGGTGATTAGGTTATGGGAATGGAGCCCTCATGAATGAGATTAGTGCCTTTATACAAGGGACCCCTGAGGATACCTCTCAACTTCTCCATGTGAGGACCAGGAGAAACACTGTGTATGACCCAGCAAGTGGGCTCTTATTAGATAGTGGGTATGCCTGCACCTTGATCATGGACCTCCAGCCTTCAGAACTGCGGAAACATTCTGTTGTTTGTGTCCCCATCTATGTGTTTGTTATTGCTGCTAGAAAAGACTAATACAGAGAAGGAGGCAAGTGAGATTTGATCTCACGGTATCTGCGCTATAGATCAGGAAGCCTGTCCTGCAGGGAGGGCCTAGATAATACTATTTTTTTAAGATTTATGTATTCATGCATATAAGAAGTGGGGTACAGGCCAGATGCTCTGGACGGTGAAAGGATTCACCAGAGACAGAGCAGGGAACAGAACAGGCAGACTGAAATACACTGCTGAGAGGAGCAGCAGGCGAGACAGGAGAGGTCTGCTTCGTCATGTAGGATTCTCGCCGGCCGGCTGGAATCGAACCAGCGCTGCAGAGGCTGCAGACAGCTTCATAGTGCTGCGCTCAACCACCTGCGCCACCAAAGGAGGCCCTAATTTTTAATTCTTTTTACTCCCTTTTTCTTACACTCTCAGAAGGCCACCCTTCTGCTAATGCACCTTTATCTGCAAGCCTATTGCTCATTTATTGATAACATAACTTCCCTTTTAACATTCACAATGCAGGTCACAGCCTGTCTTAGTATAGGTGTCAAACATCTATTTTAAGTGGACTAATTTGTTGGATAGTTGAGCTTAGGTTTCTTTCTATCCAATTCTAAGTCACATGGTAACATCTTCCCATCCTGTCCTGTCTGGGAGCAGAGAAGACACTGCCTCTGTCTGGGAGCAGAGAAGACCCAGGCACACCTCTTACCCCACATGGGCAGTAGGAAAATCAGTCACCATTCACACATCACAAATCACCTCTAAGCATTTCCCAAGCACCAAAGCACTGAGGAATGCTATTATGATTTCTCCAACCCTATGGTTCTGAATTCTCACAAGAAACTAAGGACAATGTTTGCATTGGGCAGGGTGAGTGGATGGGTGGTTTATACAGGAACTATTCCAACCGTTTGTAGATCATTCTCATTCCTGTTCTGTTAAGGTGGAGTTTTCATCTGAGGATTGTGTCCATCCCCCAGATGCTTCTGCGGGATGGTGAGCTTTGCGGTCAGAAGCCTCAGGTGAAGCCTGTTTAGCATTTACAAGCCCAGGGCTGTGGAATAGTCTGCTCTCCTTCCTGAGCCAAACTCCCTCACCTATCAAATGGGGTAGCAATAGTTGGAGCCTTTTCTGAAAACTCAGTTGTTGAAGCCTGAGTTCAGTCTCTCCAAAAGTTGCCATTCTTTCTTTCTTCTCTCCATTTGCAGAGCTCAAGTATAACGGAGTGGAGAGGAGCAGAGTGGAAGGAAATGAAGGACTAGAAGCACTGGGGCAATGCATGATCTGAGACTATTGCAGGGAAAGAAATTAAGGGGATTAGAGAGAGGCTGCAGGTGGGGTGATATCTGAAGAGGCATGAACCTGTACCTCTAAATCCTATTCAGTGTTGTATACCAGTTAGTTCAACAAAAAATTACAATAAAAAATTAACTCCCCTTCCTTCATCCCTGCCTTGCTTCCTCCCGCTTGCTCCCTCCTTCTCTCCCTTTTTGCCACGCCTGAGAAGCCATCACAGGGTAGACACTGCACCCTCCTCCCCATGCCTTTGCAGAGGATGGAGAAGCAGCTTGCAGGGACCAGTGCGCGCCTGAGTGGCACTGCCTGTCAGCTGGCATTGCTGGGCACCCAGGGGAGAACCTGATGTCCATAAAGAGGAAATGGTTGGAAAAATACAGGTGAGTCACTGAGGGAACAAGTATTTTCTTAGTGGGTGTGTTGCATGGGAATGTTCCTTTCCCTAGCCCTCTCATGCCATCCTGCCATCTAGTCATTTCTAGAAAACTGTAAGAATAGCTTGTGTGTGTGTGTGTTTCAGTTGGCAAGGCATTTCATTTATTTCAACAACTTTATGTTCTAAGTCGTGCTGTCCCCCTTTACCAGTGGAGAATTTGAGGCCCAGTGCTTGTGATTTGCCAAGGCCATATTACATAAAAGCAATAGAACCCAAGCCCAAACTTTAACCCCTATGAGCCCAGTGGTTGCAGCAGGACACCAAACCTCAAGCGCTGAGCTGACAACACTTGAGCTTGCAAAAGAGGAGCTGGGAGGGAAGGGGAATGGATTCAGTTATCCCACCACCTGCTCAGCCCTCCCCTCCCCTCCTCCTGCCCTGCTGTCTCTCCAGACTCTATCCCCTCACCGTCCCCCGCCAGCTGCAATTCTTATGACCACAAACACTTCCCACTTCACATCCTGCCACAGACCTAGACACAAGTCACCACCACAAAAAGAACCTGATCAAGAGACAGCTTGATCCCTCTGTCTCTCCTGCCTTTCTTCTCCTCATCCCTGCTTCACCTTCCCCTCCCTGCCCTCCACCCCTGCCTTCAGAGTACAGCCAGGCCTTTAAACTCCTCAGACAGACAACTGCCCTGCAACTGGCTTCTCTCCCTCTGCTGGCCCAGGAGATTTGAGTTGCTAAGGCATTTCAAGAACTTTTACTTAATTTTTATTCCTTACAGATCATTCCTGCAAATGCAGGCCCAGCTCTGGTTTTGAGGTGGTTACCCCAGGGAGATTAGTAATCCTCAAAGCCATCCTCCCCAGTTTTAATGAGTAAGAGCAAGAAAACACAGGAGTTTGGGGATGGTGGGCCTGGACTCTGTTTTAGCCTGTATCTGTTTTGTTTTTCCCTTTCCTGTGCTTCCTCCTCCATCCCCATCTCATCCCAGTAGACCATAGCCTGCAAGTCAGCTAGATCGAAGCCCTTTGTAGGGATAACTCCTCTTCATGCCAGCACAGGCCCATCAGGAGCAGCCCAGCCAGCTTCAAATATGGTGTCATTGTCACTTCAAGTGAGATTATGGTGGCTTCAGAAAACAAGGTCACCTCATTTAGAGATGACCGTATACCTTTCACTGGGGTACAGCCAGGTCTGTTTCTAGGGGAAGAGAACCAGCCTGCCTAAGTCCATCTTGCCTTCACTTCCATCTTGTATGCTTAGCAATGAGGAGAGGTGAAGACAATGTTCCTAGAAGAACACCCAGTCCTGGTCCCTGTAAGTGTCATCCTGGCCTTCGAAGCCTTCTCACCAGGCAGTAGACACAGGACATTGCTCCAAATGTGAGCCTTGTCATTTCAGGCATGTCACTGAAGGGTGAGTCCTGGTTTCCTCATCCAGACTTCCCAGGGTCACCCGAGAGGATTAAAGGCTAACCATAAAGCACCACAAAGATAAGAGCTCTTAGCAGAATTCATGAACCCTACACAATGAATGAGGAAATAAAAGGGTGTGAGAATGAGCAAATGAATAAGATAGTTTGTTATCAGTGTAACTGGTATGATGAGCTAAATCACCATTGATAGAATATTATAGTCCACGATAAATTTTTTTATAAATTTTATTTTTTTAAGATTTATTTTTTATTTATACAATAGCTGGGGTACAGGCCAGAGGCGCGGGAGGGTGAGAGGATTCACCAGAGACAGAGTGGGGAGCAGAACAGGCAGACAGACCAAAAGCACTGAGGGGAGCAGCAGACGTGATAGGAGAGGTCTGTGGCACATGTGGGAATCTCCCTGGCCGGCTGGGAATCGAACCCACGCTACAGAGGCTGTGGACAGCTTCACAGCACTGCGCTCAACCTGCTGTGCCACCGGGGAGGCCCCTGCTTTATTTTCTTCACCTCATTTTTCACTACTGCCATTGGCATCATCGTATTTGTCATTGGTGTTGATAAGTCTGTAACCATGCTATGTGCCAGGCTCTGTGCTGGATTAGGCCTTTATTACCTCATAAATTAATCACAACAGTCTTATGACATTAGTATCACTTTATCCCTATGCTACCTATGCAAACACTGAAGTTTTTAGAATTTAGATTACTTTACAAGTTGAAGCAGCAGAAGCAGAATTACTTAGATTGCCTTCTACTTAGATTGCAACACTCATGTTTTCAGTTCTATACTACTGTCTCCTAGAGAGCCAAATGGCTAATTTGTTTTGAGTTTTATTATTTAAGTTATTTTTATTGAGGGAGGTAACTTTGGTTTACAATAGTGTACATGTTCACACCTCTTCAAGTATATATTGTCACACCACACTCACCAAAGTGCCAACAATCCACCATAGTCTACCATAGTCCTCTCCCCACAATGCATCCCACCCACCCCTCCACCCCACCCCACCCCATGGGATTATTTTTTAAGAAGGCATATTGGTTGATGTTGTTATTTCAGAATTGAAGTCTACATTCTGCAACATTGGTGACATCTTATGACCTACCTAGTTCAGCAGGATTGAGAATTGCTGAAACCAACGATATAACTCATGTGTACAATAATAGAATGACTCAAGTTTATTTTTTAAAGTAATGGAGACAAGTGGCAATATGGGTCTCATTAATATTTGGCTTGAAGACAAATGTTTTTTATTCTTCTCTATAGATTAAACTGGAGATATTTCACTAAGAGCACACTCACTTGTCATGGTGGGGGAGGGGATGGTTCAGATGTGCATTTGGGGTAAGAAATTAATTATTTAAAACCTGTTGGCTATCAAAAAAAAAAAAAAAAAAAAATAAACCTGTTGGCTATCACCTATAAAGTATATACTGTTGATTAGACATTATTGGAGATAGTAGGCAAAACATAGACTGCAGCTTCTGGAACTTCTAGCAATATAATTTAGGTAAGTCTCTCAGCTCTTAAGTCTTACTTTTTTCATCTGTAAAATGAGAAAAACAAAACCTTATTTGCAGGGATGTTAGAAGAAGAATTAAATGGAACAGTTCATCTAAACTCCCTGATGCTACAGTCAACAATAAATAAGCATTAGTCTCCTCTGACTGTCCTTGATCACATGATTCACTGGCCCATACATGAGATGTGACTTTAGAATAAAGAATAATATCACTACAACACAAGTAAACAGACTAAAATGCAAACATCTAAAGAATTCTGACCCCAACAGAGCAGTACCCCTCTTGTCAGGTTACCCACTTTGCCTTACTATGCTGGGTTTGCTCAAGCATTTTCAGAATGCTTCTATCCAGTCAGACCTCTATGAAGAAGACATTCACAGGAAATGATATCAGCAATTTGTTATTCATCCTTCATGGACTGTTACTCATCCTGGACAAGGGAATAAATGATTATTTTCAAAACAGACCAACGCATATGAGCAAGCCACCACCAGGGAGGCCATTCAGATCTCCTGTCAAGTATCACTCAACTTCCCAGAATTTTCCACATATGTTCAGACGAGTAGTTGCTGCAATTTCACTGGTGGTCACTTTCTGAATGGGGAAGTGGGTTGGCTCTGAGGACAGCTGTATTAGTCACAAGAGCAAGGGATGGCGACATTCCTGAAACAGAAGGGACCAGAAATGGAATTATAGATATCTAGAGCTTTCTTTTCTCTAGAGAAAGACTCAGAAAGAATAGCTTTAATGAGGGGGAGTACTGTAGTATGTAACAAGACTAATGGGAGGCAACCCCATACAGGAAGCAGCACTTCCTGAAATGGTCTGAAGAGCCTTCATTTATAGGAAAGATTCTGAGCATCTGAGTAAGAACCATATTACTTAGATTTCAAAAGTCAACCATGATGATGTTCTGAGCCTTAGTTGCTAGAATTGTGGGTTTATGGGAACCTGTAGTGAAGTGAAAGAGGAAAAGCCTATGAATGGAAAGCAAGCAGTGACAATGACTTTGGAAGCTTAGGAGCTTGCTGCTTGTGTAGGGAATCTTTGTAGGGGTAATATCTACATCTCCAGTGTCACCTTGAGCCATGTTAGCCCTGTTAGAAAGACTTAAGACTATCCCTTGCTCAAGTCTGTCATCTTTCCTAAAAATCCATCACCAGTACTGGAGAGAAATTCCAAGTCCTATCATCTGAAAGACTTAACAATCATTTCTCAATTAAAGAAAAAAATTGAAAATTTCAAACCCATGGGAAAATTGAAAGAACAATTCCATAAACACCCCTCCATTCCTTCACCTAGATCAAACAACTGACAAGTTCTTGCCATGCCCACCTTACATGGCACACTCTATGTTTATTCGCATGCTTTCCTTTAGTCAAACAACGCAAAGGTTGTCTTGCCATCTAAAACTTCAGCTTGCCTCCCCCAAGGACAAGAAGATGTTCCTACATAGTCACCACATCATTAATCACACCTAAGAAATTAACATGAAGACAGTGATAGCATCTAACATTGAGTCCATACTCAAATTTCCTGAATTACCCCCCAACTGTCCTTTATGGTGGAGTTGTGTTTTTTGATGCAAGATGTAGGCAAGGTCTGAGCATTGTACTTGGTTGCTATGTTTCTCTACTTTTCCCGACTGTGTAGAACATGCCGCTGGCTCATTCTGATATTCGTGGGTCTGGCCCTTTATTGGCTGAAGACTACTTGTCCTGTGGGATGTTCCACCTTGTAAGGGCAGGAACGGGCACAGTGCAGGTTTTCTGATCCCATGCAGATCGGGTAAAGGAGGAGTCAAAGTCCTCAGTAGTTTTCAGGTTTTTTATTTGGGGTTCACCAGGCATATGGCAGGCAGGGTGCTGGCTGGGGGGGCTGGGAGGCTGGCAGGCCTCCCAGCCCCCAGCAAGTCCTCACTCTATCTGGGCTTTCTAGCGTTCGTTCTGCTGCTTCTCGGCTTCGGCTTCGGCTGCGGCGGCTGCTGCTGCTGGTGCTGGTGCTGCTGGCGTCCCCCCGTGACGCCGCCCTTAAAAGCACAGTCTTAGCTCAGCTGAATCCCATCTACCTATGCCCACACCCTATTCCAGGTGCCCACCATCAGGCATGCATTCAGGACAAGGATCCATCATCTATCCTGATGGCGGAAGGGCAGAAAAGCCTGATATTTTCTTTACCCTACAGTCCACCCCCTCAGGGTTTTTCTGCATACAGTCTATACATATATACACAATTTTCTAAGCAAACAAACAATGCAGCCATGGCCCACAAGCAAATACATCAAATATAAAATACAATATAACAAAATACACAGAACACAAATAAGTCCAGGCAGGCCCCAACCTAGCAAAAAGACAATTATTGGTACCAGCAGATGAGCAACCAAATCTGCTGCCGAAGGCACTGCTCATACGAGGGAGGGGAAATCACACACGGCATCTGCTATAACACACCAGGAGCCGTCAGGCTTCCTGCCTTCTCTGGCTGTAGTCTCGGCTACAAGGCACACACAGCATCCACCCCCAGGATGCACTAGCTCTGGGATTGGCAATTTTTTTCTGTTGGGGGTAATCGCCAACCCTCAGGTTTCTGTCGGCAGTCGCTCCAACACTCGGCCTTCATGGCCACCCATGCGACTCGCAGACCCCTGCTCTCAAGCCAACCCACTGCACAATCACATGGGTCGGGGATCCAAACTCTGCATTTGGCTTGGGCTCCACCCCAAGCCACATTCCCCACCCGTCCCCCAAGGACAGGTTCCTCAGCTCCTCACCCTCGCTCAAGAATGAGCAGGGCATCACCCACAGGTGATTTTACGATTCTCACAGGGCTTCAGCATACCCAGGCTGCGTAACAGCAGCTCAGGGCTTCTCAACTTATCATCAGTACCAGCTTTTGCTTTCTTAGTTGGCTTTTCTCCTCCACCTGGCTGCTGGCATACACAGGCTGCTTTTGGCCATCTAGGCCCACTGGCCACCCCTAGATTCCCATCTCCTGGGGTTTTACAAACAAAACTGTTCCATCCCCAGGGTCCAAAACATATCAACCTGCAAGGTCCTCCGACTCTGGCGGGATTGTCAGTCCAAAATCATCAGTTCATCAGTCTATCAGTCCATTGGCCTCTCCCTGCTTCAGCAATGGCCTGCTGCCTCAGGGGTCATTGGCTGGTCCTTTCCGGTGTCGTTGGCTGGTCCTATCCGGTGTCGTTGGCTGGTCCTTTCCGGTGTCGTTGGCTGGTCCTTTCGGGCGTCTCCTTCACGCCAGGTCTCATCCGTAGCTCGTGGACGTATCCATCTTCTATACCGCCATGGTGCCTCCAGCGTCGTCACAGGCAAAGTCTGTTCTCCTTAGTCCCTCCAGGTCTTCGGAGGGCTCCAATACCCGTCTGCATGGATCTTGCCGACATACGCCAATTGTAAGGGGCAGGATAGGGCACAAGGCAGGTTTTCTGATCCCATGCAGATCGGTAAAGGAGGAGTCAGAGTCCTCAGTAGTTTTTGCAGGTTTTTTATTTGGGGTTCACCAGGCATATGGCAGGCAGGGGTGCTGGCTGGGGGGCTGGGAGGCTGGCAGGCCTGCCAGCCTCCCAGCCCCCAGCAAGTCCTCACTCTATCTGGGCTCTCTAGCGTTCGTTTCTGCTGCTTCTCGGCTTCGGCTGCGGCTGCTGCTGGTGCTGGTGCTGCTGGCGTCCCCCCGACGCCGCCCTTAAAAGCACAGTCTTAGCTCAGCTGAATCCCATCTACCTATGCCCACACCCTATTCCAGGTGCCCACCATCAGGCATGCATTCAGGACAAGGATCCATCATCTATCCTGATGGCGGAAGGGCAGAAAATCCTGATATTTTCTTTACCCTACACACCTTCTGGATAAAAGACAGTTTCTTTGGGAATAAATGTAGGTGACATTTTTGTGTCCCACTCATTGTGTCTCATCTCAGGAGTTACAAGTCAGGCCAGCCCATGATTGGCAATGCTATTGTGGAGTTAAGTACATGACCTATTCTCTCCATGGTAATACATGGACACGACCTATTCTCTCCATGGTAATACATGCTTTTCCTTCTGTAATTAACAGAAAATCTGTGGGGGCAATACTCTGAACAGGGTGAAGATCTTATTTTCTAACACCTCCTTTTTCCAATAGTTTGAACATCTACCAGGCAATCTTAAGTGAATCTGCCATTACCTTCAGAGCTACAAAATGGAGACAGCTAATTCTATCACTATTCCTATACTTATTTATTGTCATTATTTAGTAAAGAACAATTTCCACCCTGATTTCCCCACCTTTGTAAGTTCTCTTTATCTTTGAAAATGTCACTATAGATTTATATATTTTTCTTTTCCACTTAGCCTGTTATAATCCAGTGTCATCACTTGTACAAGGTGGTGTACAAATTGGATGTAGCTGTAGGAGCTCCTAAAACTGACTCCTTTATCATTTTCCTACAATCACATTAATCTGGGAGCAAATCCTCACGTTGCAGCACACATGTTCCAGGCTGACCTTGTGCCTCCTGTTGCCCTGGCTTGAGCATCCTCCATGGAGTCTTGGTTTCTTTTTAGTAGGAAATGGTACTTAGAAATTGAAATCTATATGCTAGGTGTACTCTCTACTGCAATTTTAAGTCAACTAATTCCTAGGCCTCAGCTGCCCGTGTGTGGAATTAAAGAGACACCATGAAGGTTAAGAGCAATCCAGAATAACGCTGAGGATCTTCCTGAGGAATCTCTATTTTGGACGTCTTTTTGAAGCTGAGGACTGATCCATGCCTTTGCTTGGCTTCACTCAAGAGAAGTCTATATTTTAAGGAACTTGCCCTATCCTCAAAAAGAATACCAATTCATGAGAGAGTTTGGGACCTAGTCCAAGACAAAGAGAAGCACATTGCTAGAATGGTTTTCATTTCTGAAAGAACTGGGTCTGAACCCTGATTGATGTTCCTGCATCACTGTATTATCATGAGTAGGTCATATATATTCTGAGCCGCAGTCTTGTTTTTCCCTAAGAAAAATATATTTAATGCATCCGAGACATGAAGAGAGATGAAGATTTGTCTAATCACCATGGATATAGAGAGAGGGAAATGTAAACTTTTGACCTGTACTTTAAGCCAGTCCAGCCAGGTGGGGTTGTGGGGTGAGAGCGAGTCTCTTGGCCTGGTGGCACAACCAGGGAAGCGAAGAAATGCAATTGCATATGTGATATCAGGGGCTCTCATCTCAGCTGGAATGCAGTTCGAGTCCTACAGATAGTTACTAAGAGCCTCCTGAGGGCATAACTATGGGTAAAGCACAGGGAGTTCACAGTCTACTCTGGAGTCAAGCACTGAGCACACATCTCTCTCCCTTGATTGATAATCGGGTTACATCCGATAAAAACCATCGCAGTTTGTAAATATTGTAAGTCTAAATTGCAGTTAATACATCTAATTGACCGTACTCCTAGCTTAATCTCGCCTAATTTAAATGTGCTCAGAACACTTATCTTACGTATAATTGGGCAAAATCACCTAACACAAAGCCTGTTTAGAATCTTCATGTACTTTATTCAATACTATACTGAAAGTGAAAAACAGATGTGATAGAATGCAAACACAAAACACTATATCCCCCAAATGCTGTTTACCCTCAAGTTCCTGGTGTTACTGGGAACTGGAACTGGGCCTCACAGCTGCTACCCCACAGCAGCTATCACTAGCTAGCCTGGGAAAGACCAAAATTCGGAAGTCCTGTTTCTACTGAATGCCTATCATTTCCTCCTGCCAATATCAAGTCAAAAAGTTGTAAGTTGGAGAGTTTGTGTGTGTGAAATGCCACCATTGTGCTTGGTGCTTGATAGAGGGGACATAGAGGACAAAAGTGCAGGAAAGGTGGTGAGGTTGGAACAGGGTGGTCCGCAGGGAAAGGGGTGGTCCAGCTTCCCTGTCCCACCCAAGGAAGGGTGGAGCTGAGCAGGTAGGAGGAGCAGAGAAGGAAGATCAAGAAGGAGACTTGGAGGAGAGAAGACTATGTGAAGAGCGCTTACTTCTTGACCTTGGACTTGTACTAGGGACTTGGGGGACATGGAAGGTGATATTTGAAACAGATGCAGGTGAGCTGTGAAGAGGCTGAAAATGGCAGACTTTATCTTGATGTTTTTTCCTCTTTTCCTTGCAGAGTTGTCTGGCCCCCGTCTGCCAGTTTCCTAGGGGTACCACCAGAAGGTACATAAAGACTTGTGGCAAGCTTTTGGGGGCCTCAGTGGTCCTACTTTGTGCCAACCCTGTTTGGCTGGGCATTTACCCAAGAGGGGATGGGTAACTTTGGGTGTTTATTGTTAATTATATAAAAATTCTTTTCTTTTAAAAAGATTTATTTTTATTTATTTATGCATACAAGAACTGGGATATAGGCCAGAGGTATGGGGGGTGGGAGGATTCACCAGAGACAGAGTGAGGAGCAGAGCAGGCGGATCCACTGAATTACACTGCTGAGGGGGAGCAGTGGGCGAGATAGAAATCTGCTGTGCCCTGTGGGTAGCTCCCTGGCAGGTCGTCTGGCCATCGAAATCATGCTGCAGTCGTTGGTGATGGCTTGATGGCGCTGAGACTTGATAGCACTGAGATCACCAGGGAGACCCCTAAAGTTCCTTTCTATTGAAGGTCTTATGCACTAGAGTATGTTTTGTCTTGATGCAGTGGATAGCAGAACCTATTTAGAGCAGGCAAGTTTTGGGGCTTCCTGGGTTGCCCCTGATGGTGCCCCAATAACAAGGTCAGTCGAGGACTCTTAAAGGTCTGGGAAAGGAGTGTGAGATAGAGAGAAGAACATAATTGATTCACTCTGTCCCTCCCCATAACCTGTCTCCTCCCTTTAATCCAAATCAGGAGGTTAAAAATATTTCCCCTGAATTTTGATGTCCAGCTTCAAAATTAACTGCTCTAAGAAATACTGATGCAGACGGTTGAATAATGTCCACTAAAAGATGTCAGATCCTAAGCCCTGGAATCTTTAAATATTACCTCAGAAGGAAATAGGGATTTTGTAGTCCACGATGTTTGTTGTTTCCTTGTCTGTCACCTGATGACTTGTTGAGTTTCGTAAATGTTATTTCAATGTCTGATTGGCTACAACTGCTTTTATTCACATGTCTTTACCAAACAACCTTAACCTGCAGGGCGGGCAGCGGGACTGTGTTCATTAATAGCATAGCCAAAGTAATATCCACTGAATTAATTGCCAATTAAAATAGTTTAATTGCTATTAATTAATTAAGGTTAATTGTCATGTGCCCTGCAGTTAGATTCGCATTTCAATGCCAGTTCCAGCACTTAGCAGCAATGTGAACTTGGGGAAGTCACACAACCCTCTGAATCTCAATAGTTTATCAGTAAATTGCCCACATCAATATTTGCCTGACAGTTCTGCTGATGGGATAGAATTATGACATGTGAAAGTCCTCATCCATACGTGTGTTCCTTTTCCTCCAGGGATCACCATGAGAGGGTAGGGAAGCTGGGGAAGGAGGATAAAAATTGGCTGGAATATAGGAGAGCTCTAGTGATTAAGCACTCATCAGGTGTCCTGTGCCTTATGTGTACCAACTCATTTAATTCTCACAGCAACCCTTTTGAGATTTGGTTCTGAGAGGTTAAGTAAACTGTCTAACTTTTTAATGAGATACTCTTTACTAGTGCCCTTCCACCCACCCCCCTTTTCCACTATCAGTTCTCAGGGCCAGGGGGAAGCATCTGCCAATTTCCATGCTGTAAATATTCCCAGTATGCCTGATTTTCCAGCTACTTTTTGGTTGAATAGCTGGCTCCAGGTATTTCTGAAAAATTGGCAATGAACTCTGACCAGTTGTTTGAGTGGGGTCTGGCATTCTGGTGCCTGCCTGTCTTAATTCTCCACACCCTCATTGTGTCATCTCATTGTTGTTGACCATTGTGTTCCTTTGACCATTCCTAACTTAGAGCATTGCATCTTCATTCGGCTGCTTCCTTCTTGTAATTCAGATCTTACCTCTTATGTCACCTCCACTCAGGTGACCCCTACCTACTTTTTTGCTGAAATAGCTCCCTACCCTTACTCACTCTTTAGCACATCACCCTATTTTCCTTTCTTTTATAACACTTTTCATTGTAAGGAATTTTGCTTACTCATTCAATGTCTTATCTTTCACTACTGGAATGTAGGCTTCTTGGGAACAAGGACTTTATATTGTTTATTTTTTATCTATGTCTTCAGCACATAGTAGATGCTCAGTGAATGTTGAATGAATAAATGAGTGAATGAGTATGTTCAAGGTCACATGGCTCATAAGGAAGAAAGTAGAAGCCAAACATAGAGCCCTTGTTCTCTAACTCTCTATGTTAGTTTATCCTCAAGTAACTTGTAGAATAGTCTGCAACACAGAATAGTTATGTAGCCACAGACAATTACAATACAAATCTCGCATGTGCTGCTGTTGAAAATACAAGTTGGCATAATTACTCTAGAACACATTTTTCCCTCATCTTCTAACTTGAATATGATCCAGCAAGTCTGTCCTAGGGATAGCTCAAAGAGTGATTCTTGCATACATACACTTAGGGACATATGAGGAAAAAAATGCTCAAAATAGTATAATGCTAAAAGCAAAAACTTGGATATGATCCAAACATGAATTAATAGGAGAGTGGACTATCATACAAAAAAAAAACAAATTACCCAATATTCAAAAAATAGATAGACTATAGATAGAAAATATAAATGGTGCAGACAATAGTATATAGTGCCCAGATAGACCTAGATAGTGTAGATAAATAGGATCTTAGCCAGGTACTATGGAACCAAAAAAGTAATCACAGAAGAACACAAACAGCAATGTATATTCTCATGATATAAAAAAAATTCTCAAATTCTTTAAGTATTCTTTTCAAGGAAAACATAGATGCAATAAAATCATATGAATGGAAACCAAGGGACTACAAGATTACACAACAACCTCTTGGTGTTGGGAAGCAGGGGATGGGTTTGTTGGAGGTGAGAGTGGTCATCTGGTAACAAAGCAGTTGTCACAGTCCTAACTTTGTTTTGGGCAGAGGGCTTGTGGGTGCTTATCATATTACTAAAAGTGAACTGATTAAATAACCCAGTTTAAATTGCTAAAATGGAGCCACACATGGAACATTTACAATTAATTAATTAAATTCTGTTTTTTTAATTTTATTTTTTATTCCCCATACAATTGCAACCCCCTGATTTTGACCCAATCCCTCCTTCCCCTGCCCCCATCCCCCATAGAGTGTCCTGGTTCATAGTTGTTTTTTTGATTTGATATTTTCTTTCTTAATAGTTATTCTTTTTCCTGGTCCCTTATTTAGGTTTTCTAAGTTCCTGTAATGAGTGAGACCATCCAGTATTTTTCTTTTTCTTTCTGCTTATTTCACTGAGCATGATCTCTTTCAGCTCCATCCATGTTGCTGCAAATTGCATGTGTTTATCTTTTTTGATGGCTGAGTAATATCCATGGTGTATATGTACACATCTTCTTGATCCAGTCATCTATTTTGGGCATTTGGGTTGTTTCCAAGCTTAGCTATTGTAAATAGTGCTGCTATAAACATAGGGGTGCAGGTGCTCTTTGGAATTGATGTTTCTGTGTCCTTTGGGTAAATACCTAGGAGTGGAATTGCTGGATCATATGGAAGCTCTATGTTTAGTAGGTCAAGAAATCTGATTAATTCTGCATCTAAAGTTCTAATTAAACAAAGAAGCTGCACAAATGTGGTGAGAATGGAAGGTGAAAGTGCATAGGGAAAAAAATAAATCCATTAAGCCCCCAGAAAATAGGTGGCATCTTGCTTTTTATATATCATTCACATAATTATCACAAAATCTCTATGAAGTATTGTTTGCAGTTTAAAAATGAGGAAATGGAGGCAAATTATTTTGCTAGTTTTCCCAAACTTACAACCCCAATCCTAAAATAGAACTTGTCATCAAGCGTGACTAAATACTTTTTAGGGTGGTTTGGGTCAAGGATGGGGCAGGCCATAGGTAGGGGAAGTAGCAACTGGCACTTTTAATATT
>NW_023601982.1:0-15552 GCF_014898055.3 Talpa occidentalis
CTCTGGCTCTGGTGAATTCTCTCACCCTCCCGCCTTCTGACTGTACCCAGTGCTTGTATAAATAAATAATAAAATAATTTAAAAAAAAAGCTGCATTTGCATGAAGTGGACATAGTTCTGCCCCCTTTGTCTATATAAGCAAGCTCCCTGCTGATCTCTTCTGCATGCAAGTGGTCTTTGAGTCTGTATCCCCCAGACTGCAGTCCTGAAGGCCAGAATAAATGTTTGCTGGAACACTCGTGTTGTGATACCTCTGCTGTAATGCTCGAGCTATAAAGCAAGAGCTCTAACACCACTCCTGACACCAGAACTGTAACACTTGAGCCGTAATTCCTACTAGACTTTCTATCGTGGACATGTCAATGGAAAACTATAACCCACTCTTGTGGATTATCAGAATCTAGGTCTGTTCATTCTTTCGTCATTTCACCTCTTAGTAAGCTGAACATTGTCATCTTATTTATGCATTTGCATCTTATTATGCATTTGTCATAATGTTTCAATTTTTCTTCCACTTTCCTGATTTGACATCAGTAAGAACTAATAGTGCCCCTTTCCTGAGTCATGTAAAATAAAGCTGGGCAATTTGATAACTCTGCAGTATTTTTTACCACAATAATTTAGGACACTCAGGAAATTTACCAGAATTCTAACTGTGAGACTGTCACTGCTATCCTCATGCCATTAAAGACACTTGAGATGAACATCTACATACCCTTTTGACTCACTGAGCTAAAAAACTGAGTTAATATTCTTTTCCAACTATTAATTTTTGGTCTTTCTTTTGTTTGTTCATAATAACCTATGTCTTCTTCCCCTTTGCAGATTTCTTACCTTCCAAATTCTAATCCAAATCTTTTCTCCAGTTTCTGGTCTATGAAACTTTTTGGAAAGCTTTATACAGGAGATTGAAGGGACTAGAACACATGACTGTGGTATAAAGATTATTTTGAGTTGAAGGTATTTGAGAATCAACAGGTACAGGAAGAGGTTTTTTCTCCCCTTGAACTCTCTTCTTGCCTAAAGCAGAAACTCCCAAAAGAACTGTCATAAATCTTCCGCTGGGAGTTTCAAAACCAAGAAGATTGATCCTTATCACTGGAGATAAATTTAGCACCACATTTACACAGAAGACACAAAACTATCATATCTCCCACCTGTTCTTTAGGGTCCATATATCTTTCCAAAAGTCATCTGTGTTTCCATAATTGCTTTCTCCCCTATTAGGGTGGTAACAAGTCATGAATTCTGTCTCCTTGACCACAAAATTTTTCTTTGAACTCCTGTATACATACATACTTGAATAAAAATTTGCCATTTCTCTTGCTAATCTTTTTCAGTTTGATTCACAGGCCCCCCCCCCAACTTCTGAATTTAAGGAAGTAGAGAAAAAGTGTTTCCTCTCAAACAGGAGAAATTATTAAATCTAATGGTCCGCTCACATAAACCTCATTAATACTGGCAACTTCTTCACATCTAGCAACTACATGTAGATAGTACATTTTTTTTTCTTCTTATTTTTAAAAGGACATGCAAGTTTGAAAAACAGCACTGAAGATTACCATTTGAATGGGTCATACTTTTTTTTTTCATTTTACAGCCCCTTCTACAAAAAAACCTAACTACTTTTCACCAAATTTTAATAATTATTTCTAAATGGTTACAGAATAGTTAATAAGCTGTAATTTTAGACACTGATAAAACAAGACAACATGATCAAACTAATTATATTATGGCATTGATATGATGTAAAAGGTAAGACAGAGGTAGATCTGCAAGTAGCCACATTATTGCAAACGTTCTCTTTAAAACATCAGTTTTACATAAATGTTTATCCAGTAGCACATCATAAACCACAGTCTTTGTCATGTAAATGTGGAATTGAGAGTGGAAACTGTCAGACTTAATAATGAATTATTTTTCCAAGAGCAAAGTAATAAAGAACCCACAGGACTCATAAGAAAGCCTTAAACAAATTGTCAGAAACTTTTAGGAGTATTGGCTAAAGTTCTTAAGGTGTTGGCATTAAAACAGAACTTACTTTTTCAGACATTTAAAGATTTCCATGCATTGTATATACCTCAAGTTTTTGGTCTCTTTATTTCTTTAATTCACACCTCCTCTCCTTAGTGTAAGAAAAATACTTCTAAGTATAGGGAAAGCCTAGATAAACATACCTGGGAATTTTCATTATGGTTAAATCATAATATTTGATCTAATTCTGCTAAACCAAATGCCACTATTTGGGGTTCTCATTTGTAGATTTTTCAAAAATGATTGTTTCTCCTAGTACCATTAATTTATATATCACAAGGATAAGAGAGATCACTTCAGGTGATGGTAATGTTTCAGAAAAGCAACAAGGTTTAGGGAAGGGTATGAAGGGTGGCTGATGAATTTAACATAACCATCTTCCTAGTTTTTTTGTTTTTGTTTTTAGAGTAGGTTTCAAAAAAAAATAAAGTAGGTTTCAATCTTCTGGGGTGATAATGGCAGCACAGGAAGGATATTGAATGTGCAAGCAATTGCTTCTTTCATACCCTCATAAAGTATTACTGCTATTGGGGTCACAGATGAACAACTTCCACATAAGGTGATATGCAAATAAACCATTTACAAAGATCAAGAAACAGGTTTTCTGTAAACTCTAGTCAACAGTTTTCCAAGAGAAGGGAGAGGAGAGTGATAATATCCAACCACGTAATGCCTACCCAGAATCCTAGAAGAAAACAGTCACTGAAATAAAAATAACAATATTTTGAACATCAGCAGCATTTTGATAATACCCAGATAATACTCAATTTGGCACAGATGCAAAATCTTGAGTGGGTTACTTAGGCTGCCAAAAGAGCCATGGGTGAGGCACAAACTAGGTTGAAGAAGCGAGGAGTTGGATTTAGTCTGCTTTCTGCACAATACTCACAAGTGTTTTAGCCTGAGCTTTCATGCCTTTCCCACCACAGAAACAAGGGTCTCTGAAGAATCAGTCACAGTGTTACAAGTCACCTAGTGGTGCAGAAGCTTCTCCAAGTAGGCGCTGTACAACTTTATTCAGTAAGAGGCTGCAGGTGGTGGTGGCTGCATCACTCGTTCGATAAAAATGCTCTAAAGGGCGTCAGTTCAGTGTCAAGGTGTGGTCTCTGTACCCTTACTCTGACTTTAACACTGCAGAACCCCAGTCTTACAATATTTAGCAGTGTTGTCATGAACGATGTGTCTGTAGATTCTTTGGGCAGAAGTGCATCTTCAGTGCAAGTACAAAAAGATCGTGGTGTGAAACAAACAAACTCATTAAAAACATGTTAAGAGGCTGACTGCCTAGAGAGCTGCACATGAAATGCGGCCAGAATTCAGCCTCCTCTGGCAAAAGAAAGAACAGTCTTATGGGCTGTGTGTTGAAGTTTTTTAGTTTTAAACTTTCCTAAGGCACAACCAAATTCTTTTAGGTGTATGTTTGGCATTTTTCTTACTATAAAAATAGGTGGGAGTATCTACCAATGGCATGTTAAGGAAAATAAAACTAAGGCCAGTAAGTGAAGAAAAACACCATTTGTATTGGGTTTAAATTTGTACCAACTACTTAATGAGCACTGGAAAAATGACAGACGTATTTTATGTTTTTGCATAAGAAAAACATGATTTTCTTCTGCGGTATAGCTCAGGATTTAATCTAAGGTAATGTTTAGATGTGGTAAAAGCATTTGGATTTTATAATGTCTAATTAGGAAAAAGTCATAAAAATGCTAAATATGGTGACATAAGAGCAGGTCAAATTAGGGTTTCACTGTAGTTAGGTATTATGTTTGTGAAAAGTGATTCCATTTGTTAATATTCAAATCCAAATTAGAATGAGCTGCCTTATAAAATGAGATTTCACTGCCATTTCTTAAGCACTTAATTTGGGAGTTCTATATCAAGTGCAAGTAAGTTAGAGCTGTTCTCAACCCTTTCATCTATTTTCTTCAAAAAATGAAGGAGCAGGTATCCTAATAAGTTTTTTGTAAATTTGATCGTTATAGCTCTAGTTAGCCCAACACATTTCCCTGGGCTGATATCACCATCCGTGGTCTCTCTGAAAACTAGAAAATACTGCATACTTTAAAAAGTCAGAGTAAAACCACCTTTATAAATTCAAGTAAATTATGCTAGCAGGATGGAATATGGGTAGGTTAGACCACCAATCATGTTTGCTAGTCATAAAACGTGACAAATTAAAGATCAAGAGACAGAGCAACCCCTTTTAACTGGTTGGAGGTGTGACATTCTACAGGGGCCCTGTAGAATGACTGACTGGCTGTGGCCACCACCAACTCTGACTGGCTGTGGCCACACACAGACACCCCAGAGCCCACTGCAAATCCTGGATGTAGTAATTATAGAGAATCCAGTGGCTCTCTGGAATCTGGCTTACGACACAGAAGCAGACAGTGAAAAATGGAATCCTGTAGACAGCACTTTTTCACCTGGGAAAACCATCCATGAGGTTAGTGACACAAACGTGTAAATCAATGCTGACACAGCAAAGTGTGGCTGACAGCTGTCCATCTGCATATGGGGTTTTGCCAGTCCTTAGCAGTTTTCATATGTAATCAAATATTAAGAAAAGTATAATTCACATGCAACCCTTGTCAAAAAAGAGAAAATGGTTAATTTTCTATCATCTGCATAATTGTTAACTTGTTAAGAAAAGACCAATTTTCCCAGTATTTGAGTATATACATACACATTATAGCTGTTTCTTCTGAATCATCTTAGGGTGAGGAGGACAATGAGATAAACACACAAGCTAAACACCCAGCAAGCCCCATTCCTCATTCTGTGTGGTTGGCAGCATCAGGTAGAAACGCTGACTCCTTTGCTCTGGTAACCATAACACATTCGAACATGTAGATCTTCAGGCATTTCCTTATTCATCTGGCCAGGCCTGTGGCAGGGGCTCTTTTTCTCTTGTTGGAATAATTCATTAGAGTTTCCTGAGCGGCTCAAACAGGATCACCGGCCAGATTCCAAAGAGAAACTGTTTGGAAACAAGTTAAGACAAAATGAAGATAAAATTATTCAGTTAAGGCAAAATGAAGAGAAAATTATTTCACACTACCCCTGAGAAAGAAGGGAAAGAACCCATGTGCTACGACTCTAGTGACTGGTAGGCTTGCTAGTAAGGACCTAGACTTGCATGAGAGCTCAGAAACTCTTTTTATTTATTTAAATACATTAAACATTTGCTTTGTTAAGAAAGGAGCTGGGCATTTATAATTTAATTATAATTAAAACAATTCTGCATTGTAGCTATTACCAGCTCTATTTTGTTTTTTAATTTTTAATTAATTTAATTAATTTTTTTTTTACAATGTTTGCTTTCTTTTCTCAGGTGTAGTCCCTGTAGGCTTTCCCACCAATTCACCCTCGCACCATTACCATAGTCCCTTGTGCTCTTCCCACCCTCACCCTGGTCTCTTTCCCTGCCCCTCCCCTGCAGTATGTCTCTGATTTGTAGTTATCTTTTTATTGTTGTTTGGTTTGTTGTGTTTTTTATTGTTATTATTATTTTTTTACCCTCGGCCCCTCATTTGGTTCCCCTGTATTCCTCCTACAAGTGAAACCATCCGATATATTTTTTTCCTCCATCCATGTTGCTGTGAGCGGCATTAGTTTATCTTTTTTGATTGCTGAATAGTATTCTATTGTGTATCTTCTTGATCCAGCCATCTATTTTTGGGCATTTGGGTTTTACCTGTTGTAAATAGTGCTGCAATACACATAGGGGTACAGGTGTTCTTTTGAATCAATGTTTTTGTGTCCTTTGGGTAGATCCCTAGGAGTGGGATTGCCAGGTCATATGGTAGCTCCATTTTTAGTAGACTGAGGAACCTCCAGACAGCTTTCCATAGTGGCAGTATCCAGTTTGCACTCCCACCAGCAATGTAGGAGAGTTCTTTTTTCACCACATCCTCGCCAACATTTGTTACCAGTTTTTTTTTAATATGTGCCATTCTTACTGGTGTGAGGAGGTGTCTCAATGTGGTTTTGACTTGCATTTCCTTGATTATAAGAGATGTTGAACATTATTTCATGTGCCTATTGGCCATTTACATTTCCTCTTTGGAGAAGTGTCTTTTAAGTTCATCTGCCCATTTTTTTTTAAAGATTTATTTATTTATGCATATAAGAGCTGGGGCATGGACCAGAGATGTGGGGGGTGAGAGGATTCACCAGAGACAGAGTGGGGAACAGAACAGGCAGACTGAGTGAAATACACTGCTGAGGGGAGCAGTGGGCAAGACAGGAGAGGTCTGCTTCGCTATGTGGGTTGCTCCCTGCCAGGCCAGGGATCGAACTTGTGCTGCAGAGGCTGCAGATTGCTTCAGAGTGCATTGCATAACCCCTTGCGCCACCAGGAAGGCCCATTTTTTGACTGGATTGTTTACTTTGTTTTGTTGAGCCGTGTGAGTTCTTTGTGTATCTTTGTGATCAGTCCTTTATCAGTTGTATGGAGTGCAAAAATTTTCTTCCAATCAGAAGGGTGTCTCTTTGTTTTGGTTAATGTTTCTTTTGCTGTACAGAAGCTTTTTAGATTGATGTAATCCCAGCTGTTTATTTTTTCCATCCCTTTCTTTGCTTTAGGGGATGAGTCTTTAAAGATGTTACTGAGATGTATGTCATGTAGTGTTTTACCTCTATTTTCTTTTATGGTTTCAGTTTTTTTTTTTTTTTAAGATCTATCTATCTATCTATCTATCTATCTATCTATCTATCTATCTATCTATCTATCTATCTATCTATTTATTTGTTCATACAAGCACTGGGTACAGTCAGAAGCGCGGGAGGGTGAGAGAATTCAACAGAGCCAGAGCAGGGAGCAGAGCAGGCAGAAGGACAGAAGTACACTGCTGAGGGGAGCAGCGAGTGGCAGGAGAGGTCTGCGCGCCATGTGGGACCCACCTCTGGAGGCCGGGGAGCAGCCGGGGATCGAACCGGCGCTACAGAGGCTGCGGGCAGCTTCGCAAACCAGCACTCAACTGCTGCGCCACCAGGGAGGCCCCTGGTTTCAGTTCTTATGTTCAGTTCTTTTATCCATTTTGAGTTGATTTTTGTGCATGGTGTGAGGTAGTGGTCTAGTTTCATTCTTTTGGTTATGGTGGTCCAGTTTTCCCAGCATCATTTATTGAACAAGCTGTCCTTGTTTCATTGTATATTCTTTGCTCCTTCCATTTTATTGTTGAAGAAATTAAGGCTTAAGGAGACTTGCCCAAGATCATAGCATAGCATAGAAGTGGAAGACTTCTGAGGATTCTGAGGCATCCAGTTCCAAAACCTATACTCTCTCCATTATATCTCCATACCTCTTCTTCAACCTTCATCCCTTTCTCCCAGTACATCCTACGCAACATACACATACACACATACCCACACACACACACACACACACACACACAACATACAAAGTAGACTTACCTTCACTTTTGGCCTGTATCTCAGGTAAAGTGTCCTTGTGTACAAACTGAAAGAAAGGGGAAGGTGGAAGACATATCAGACCAATTTTTAATTCATGCAAATTGGCTTACTGACAAATTTAACCTCTGTATATGTATTCTTTGTTCATTTAGAAAGTTTTTTTAGCATTTAGTCTTTGTAAACCACTTGGCAAGATGCTAAGAAAAAACAGAGAAATGATCAGTTCTCAGGCTGTGACCTACGCATGTTTACAGTTTAGTGGGAACATTCTACTTGTGCCTGTTATGATTCATACCATGATGGCCAGTTTCATCTTTGACTATACAAGACAGTAAGAATTAAGGTACAGATTTTAATATGATGGGACTGTCTCGATAAACTCATTACAAGTTGAAAATATTACAAGTTGAAAAGGTATTGAATACATTTAACCTCCCTGATCTCAGAGCTTAGGTTCCTCCCTCCCTTTTCTCCCCTGCCACCCAGGGTTCATAGTGACCTCTCCCCTGTATGGCCCCAGGTATGTGTGCTGTGTAGCTTCCAGGTCTTGTAAGTGATCCACATCTATCTTTTCAAAGTTTCTTTAGGGTAATGCCAAAGGCATACTGCAATCAAAATAAGAACCACAGTTTTCACAGTAATGGTTATTGATAGGCTGAGACTAGCAAAAAATAATCTTCTTCACATTATCCTTTAAAATGAATCACCTCTGAAAATGAGATTGGATTCCAAAATCAATGCATATAGCAACAGTATAGTTAAACTGATTCCTGAAAAACTCATTCAATTGTCCATAATATTTAGCACACACTATAGTATACCTAGTATAGTATACTATTTAAATGTATTCAAATAGTAATATACAGTATATCATGAATACACATACAAAACATAATTTTTAGCTTGAAAAACTTTCCTTTAAGCAAAGAAAGAAAAGGCGAAAGAGCATGTACATGTGGATTGGTGTGATTTGATGTGGTCATGATGCCACCCTCCTATGTACCAAACCGAAACTGTAAATACTCTAACAGGTTTTCAAAAGTTAATCTCTGTAAGAAAGTTGCCACCTCTTTATTTCTCTTTATGAAAGAGAAATTTATTTCATAAAGAGAAATAAATGGACTGGGGCAGCAAAGCCCTGAATTCTAGGGCAGTGGTAAAGGGAAGGGGGAAGTGAGAAGCTCTAGCCTTTTCCAATAAAATATAATGAGTATTTTGCAGTAAGAAATGCAATAAGTAAAATAAATATACTTTAAAAGTTAAAAGAGTTCTTCCATGATTAATAATCTTGAGCATGAATTCAATGTTTTTTCTCCTACCGCTCTATCCCTCAACTTGTAGCTTAAACTTTTTGTTAGAAAAGTAGAACTAAAATTAAATACTAAGCACCCTTTCTTCTCACTTCTCCTTCACTCCCCCGATGTGATATATTTTCCAACTGCATTCCAGGGAACCCTGAGAACTGATTATGATATATCCCTAACAAAATTCTCTGTGACCCTCTGAGGTTGATAACACTAGAGCAAATATCAACTAGTATTTACCAGCTGTTAACCCCAAAGGAATACTCTGTACTAAAGAAGATAAAAACAATAGCTCATGAAATCTATATTGCCCTGTGCCTCCTTGACCTGGGAATGCAATGTACCACTCACATTCCTCACACACCCCACCTCACTAATAATCACAGCACCCCTGACATTTGGGGACCTGGCTTCTTGTAGGGTATTAGCCTTGCAGATTCCCTTGGTGGCTGCCTTGTATATAAGAAATTCCTTTGTGAAAAAACTTATTTTGTATCTCAAGAGTTTGGCTTTCTGGGTGGTGACTGAAAGACCTGGTTTCGTCATTTATAATCTCACAATAAATAGCCAAGAAGAGGTGAAATTATATTTGTTATGTTATATATTCTCTAGATAGGTGAGATGCAAATGCTATTTTGGGGAGGTATTCTAAAAATTTCACTTGAGTAAATCTTCCCATTTGTTCAAAGGAAAAAATCCCCCTCCCCTTTCTCTACCATATTTCAGCTTTCTCAATTCTTGAGAAGAATTTGAGGTTAAATATAGCTTGACCTCCTGGTAAAGAGATCAATAGGTCATTTGACAATATTTACTGAGTAGTTACTATGTGACAGCCATTGTTTTAAATATTTGGGAGAGTGGTAGTGGAAAAGATAAAGTTCTTGCCTCAAGGAACTTGTCTAGTTGGGGGAAGTAACCATGTAAATATACAACTGGTTATAAATACTTTGAAGAAAAGTAAGCCCTGGGTAGGGGGAAAGAGTGATATGGAGGTATTTGAATAAGATGATGTTTGTTTTATTTTTTTGGTGTAGGGTGGCTGGTGGAGGAGACAGGTGGTAGAGGCCATGATGGGGGACATACCATTGACCAGATGTTGTTTATTTTTTGGACAAGGGAAAAAGCTCTTAAAGTGGAGGTATCTGTATATGCAGTCTGGCAGGAGGGGAGGGTACTGAAAAAGTCCATTTACCATGAAATCAAGAGAATCTGAGAGTAGCTCAGATTCAGGTTTCTTAGGAAATAGAGAGCGGAACTTAGCCTCAGTCATCACAGCAGCTAGCATCTCAACAACTCGCCGAAGGTACACAGAATAAACAGAGTTCTGATTCCCTTTTTTTTTTTTTAAGATTTATTTATTTATTTATACAAGCACTGGGTACAGTCAGCAACGTGGGAGGGTGAGAGAATTCACCAGAGCCAGAGCAGGGAGCAGAACAGACAGACTGACGAAACACACTGCTGAGAGGAGCAGCAGGAGGCAGGAGAGGTCTGCGTGCCACGTGGGACCCTCCCTGGTAGCGGTAGCTGGGGATCGAAACGGTGCTGCAGAGGCTGCGGGCAGCTTCGCAGCCTAGCGCTCAACCACTGCGCCACTGGGGAGGCCCCCTGATTCCATTTTTGCCATATATCGCTGACTTCCAACAGAATCTATTAGGGGAGCAAGGGACGATAAGTGACAGCCACTTTATTTCAGGTAAGGAGCCAAATTAAGCTGGGGACTTCAGAGAGTGATGCCTTCCAAGTCTCTTACTCAGGGGATCTGGCAGCTTCCCCCAAGCCCCACCCTCCCAAATTTGTTCTTTGCAAAGGTATCCTGATCAATAAGAAATGAAAATGTTCATATCCTATTTCTACTAAGAAAGGAGATGAATGATCTCCTTAAAATATAGAAAAAGTGTTAGAAGTCAGTTAGTATAACTGTCTCACATTAAAGATGAAAAAAACCAAGTTTCAGAAAGGGAAAGGGACTTGTTTAGGATTACTACCCAGAGGCAGAAGGCAAAAATGAAACATAAGTTCCTGATTCTGGGCCTCGCAGTGGCTCAAGGGGTTAAGCACAGCACTGTGAAGCTATCTGTAGCCTCTGCAGCATGAGTTCGATCCCCAGCCAGCCAGGGAGCTACCACAGGGAGACCACTCCTGTCTTGCCCGCTGCTCCCCTCAGCAGTGTATGTCAGTCAGTCTGCCAGTTCTGTTCCTGCTGGTGAATCCTCTCACCTCCCACATACCTCTGGCCAGTATCCCAGTTCCTGTATGCATAAATAAATAAAGCTTTAAAAAAAAATTCCTGATTCTGTCTCTGATATTTTTTAAATTTTTATTTATTTTTTTAATAATAAATTTTATTTATTTTTTTTTTTTAATAAATTTTATTGTTATATTCCCCATACAATTGCAGCCGCCCCATTCTGACCCCAATCCCTCCCCTCCCACCCCCGCCCCCCTAAAAGTGTCTCTAGTTCATAGTTTTTTGTTGATTTTGATTTTCACTTTCTTATAGTTATTCATTTTCCTGGTCCCTTATTTAAGTTTTCTAGATTCCTGCTATGAGTGAGACCATCCGGTATTTTTCTTTTTCTTTTTGGCTTATTTCGCTGAGCATGATCCCTTCCAGCGCCATCCATGTTGCTGCAAATTGCATGTGTTTATCTTTTTTGAATGCTGAGTAATATTCCATGGTATGTATGTACCACATCTTCTTGATCCAGTCATCTACTTTTGGGCATTTGGGTTGTTTCCAAAGCTTAGCTATTGTAAACAGTGCTGCTATAAACATAGGGGTGCAGGTGTTCTTTGGAATTGATGTTTCTGTGTCCTTTGGGTAAATACCTAGGAGTGGAATTGCTGGATCATATGGAAGCTCTATGTTTAGTAGGTCCAGAAATCTCCATACAGCTTTCCACAGTGGTTGGACCAGTTTGCACTCCCACCAACAGTGCAGAAGAGTTCCTTTTTCTCCACACCCTCGCCAACATTTGTTGTTGCTAGTTTTTTTAATATGTGCCATTCTCACTGGTGTAAGATGGTATCTCATGGTAGTTTTGATTTGCATTTCCCTGATGACAAGTGATGTTGAACATTTTTTCATATGCCTGTTGGCCATTTGCATTTCCTCTTCAGAGAAGTTTCTTTTAAGCTCTTCTGCCCATTTTTTGACTGGATTATTTTCTTTGTTGTTGTTGAGTCTCATCAGCTCTTTGCAGATTTTTGTGATCAGTCCTTTATCATTAGTGTTGGGTGCAAAAATGTTTCTCCCAGTTGGTGGGGTTTCTCTTTGTTTTTGTTATTGTCTCTTTTGCTGTGCAAAAGCTCTTTAATTTGATGTAGTCCCAGCTGTTTATTCTTTGCCTTCACTATCACTGCTTTGGGTGATGTGTCTGTAAAGATGTCTTTGATGTGCAAATCCCGTAGTGTTTCGCCTATATTTCCTTCTATATATTTTATGGTTTCAGGTCTTATGTCTAGTTCTTTAATCCATTTTGAGTTGATTTTTGTTTGTGTGGTGTGTGAGGTGGTGGTCAAGCTTCATTCTTTTGCATGTAGCGACCCAGTTTTCCCAGCACCATTTATTGAACAAACTTTCTTTGCTCCAATGCATATTCTTTGCTCCTTTGTCAAAGATTAGTTGACCATCAATCTGTGGGTTTATTTCTGGATTTTCTATTCGATTCCTTGGTCTGTATGTCTGTTCTTGTTCCAATACCATGCAGTTTTGATGATTATGGCTTTGTAGTATAGTTTGAAGTCTGGGAGTCTGATGCCTCCATTCCCTTCTTTTTTTTTCAGGAGAGCTTGGCTATTCGGGGTTGTTTTTTGTGATTCCATATGAATTTCATCAATAATTGTTCTATTTCTTTGAAGAATGCCATTGAGATTTTGATTGGAATAGCATTGAATCTGTATATTGCTTTTGGTAGGATGGCATTTTAATAATGTTTATTCTTCCAATCCATGAGCAGGGGATGTCTCTCCATTTCTTTGTGTCTTCTTTCTATTTCTTTTAACAGTGTTTTATAGTTTTCTTTGTATAGGTCCTTTACCTCTTTTGTTAGATTTATCCCCAAATTTGATTTTTTTTGTTTCAATAACAAAAGGGATGGTATTTTTGATTTCTTCTTCTTCAGATTTATTGTTTGTGTATAGGAAGGCTACTGACTTTTGCGTGTTGATTTTGTATCCTGCCACTTTACTGAACTGATTGATGAGTTGAATTAGCTTTTCTGTGGAGTTTTTGGGGTTCTCTATGTATAATATCATATCGTCTGCAAATAGTGATAGTTTGACTTCTTCTTTTTCCTATTTGGATTCCTTGGATGTCTTTCTCTTGTCTTATTGCCCTGGCTAGGACTTCCAGTATTATATTGAAAAGCAATGGTGAGAGTGGACATCCTTGTCTTGTTCCAGATCTTAATGGAATTGCTTTCAGCTTTTCACCATTGAGAATGATACTGGCTGTTGGCTTGTCATAGATGGCCTTTATGATGTTGAGGTATGTTCCTTGTATCCCCAGAATTTCAAGGGCTTTTATCATGAATGGGTGTTGCACTTTGTCGAAAGCTTTCTCAGCATCTATGATATTATCATATGGTTTTTATATTCTTTTTGTTGATGTGTGGATAACGTTGATTGATTTTCGGATGTTAAACCATCCTTGTGCCCTGGAATGAATCCAACTTGGTCGTGGTGAATTATCTTATGGATACATTGTTGGATTCTGATAGCAAAATTTTATTGAGGATTTTTGCATCAGTGTTCATTAGGGAGATTGGCCTGTAGTTTTCTTTTTTGTGTTGTCCTTGTTCGGTTTTGGTATTAGTGTAATGTGGCTCATAAAACGTGTTTTGGTATTGTCCTTTCCTTCTCAATTTTTTGGAAGAGTTTGTGAAGGATAGGCACTAATTCGTCTCTGAATGTTTGGTAGAATTCATTTGTAAATCCATCAGGTCCTGGGCTTTTGTTTTTGGGGAGGTTTTTTATTACCATTTCAATTTCGCTAATTGTAATTGGTCTGTTTAGGTGTTCTATTTCTTCTTTATCTAGCTTTGGGTGATTGTAGAGTGTAGGAATTTGTCCATCTCCTCTAGATTGTTAAACTTGTTTCCATATAACTGTTCATAGTAGTTACTGATTATTCTTTTGATTTCTGCTGTGTCCGTTGTGATTTCTCCTCTTTCATTTATGATCCTGTTTATTTGTGCTTTCTCCCTTTTTTCCTTTGTGAGCCTGGCTAGGGGTTTGTTTATTTTATTGATTTTTTCAAAAACCAGCTCTTTGTTTCATTGATCTTTTGGATTGTTTTTTTAGTTTCATTTTCATTTATTTCTGCTTTGGTTTTTATTATTTCTTTTCTTCTACTGGTTTTGGGGGGTTTTTTTGTTTGTTCTTTTTCTAGATCTTTGAGCTTCGAGATGAGGTTGTTTCTTTGCTTCTTTCTTGTTTCTTGATGTGAGCTTCTATTGCTATATATTTTCCTCTTATTACTGCTTTTGCTGCATCCCATACATTTAGGATATAGTGTCCTCCTTGTCGTTCAATTCAAAAAATTTTTTAATTTCTTCTTTGATCTCCTCATTAGTCCCAGTGGTCTTTCCAGTAGTGTGGTTTTTAATCTCCATGAGGTAGGAAAGTTCCTTGCCTTCTTTTTATGGTTTATTCTAGTTTGATGCCTTCATGGTCAGAAAAATGGTTGATATGATTTCAATCTTGGTGTATCTGTTGATGTTTGTCTTGTGCCCCAGTATGTGATCGATCCTGGAGAATGATCCGTGTGCGCTTGAGAAAAATGTGTACTCCGTTTTTTGGGGTTTAGTGTTCTATAGATGTCTGTTAAGCCCAATTGCTCTAGGTCCTTATTTAGAGCTTTGGTTTCTTTACTTATTTTTTGTCTTGTTGATCTATCCATTGTTGATAGTGGTGTGTTGAAGTCTCCCACTACGTATGTGTTTTCTCTGATGTCTGTTTTCAGAGAGGAAACAGTTGTCTGATATATTTGGTGCTCCTTCGTTTGGTGAGTATATGTTAATGAGTGTTATTTCTTCTTGAAGTATTGTCCCCTTGATCATAATGTAGTGACCATTGGGGTCTCTTTTTATCTTTTGAGTTTGAAATCTGTTTTATCTGATATAAGTATAGCTGTTCCTGCTTTCTTTTTTGGTCCATTTGCTTGTAGGATTGTTTTCCATCCTTTAACTTTGAGCCTATTTTTATCTTTTGTAGCTAATGTGTTTCCTGGAGACAGCAAAAGGTTGGGTTTTGTTTCTTAATCCAGGCTGCCACTCTGTGTCTTTTTATTGAAGAGTTTAGTCCATTTACATTTAGAGTTAATATTGATATGTTAACATCTGTATTTGCCATTGTGTTTGTCTTCCTTTGATTTTATTTATTTATTCTTTTAATAACTTTTTTTTTTTTTTTTGGCCTTCTTTTCATTGTTATTCGTCCCTCTGAGGTTCTGGCTTTAGGACTCCTTGTAGTATTTTTTGGAGTGGGGGTTTAGTGCAATGAAATTCCGGAGTTTCTGTTTGTCTGGAAGGTCCATATTCTTTCTTCAAAGAGGAAGGAGAGCTTTGCGGGATAGAGTATTCTGGTTGGCATTCTGTTTTCTTGGAGTCTGTTGACTATGGTCCCTCCACTCTCTCCTTGCCTTTCGTAGTTGTTTCTTCGGAGAAGTCTGATGTCAGCCTGATTGGTTTCCTTTGAATGTTATCTGTTTCTTCCTCTTGCCAGCTTCATTATTTTTCCTTGTCCTGGATTCTTGGGAGCTTTACTATTATGTGTCTTGCTGTATTTT